>NC_081556.1:138249733-138279733 GCF_963082655.1 Stomoxys calcitrans | reverse complement strand
TTACCCAATTTGCCTGAAATTTTGTACAACGGCTTCTCTCATGGCCATCATCATACGTGTTTATTATGATCCGAATCGATCTATAGCCTGATACAGCTCCCATATAAACCGATATCCCGATTTTGCTTCTTGAGCCCCTACAAGGCGCAACTCTTATCCGGAAGAACTGAAATATTACACAATGACTTATACAATGTTCTGCATTCATTTATGGTCCGAATCGGACTATAACTTGATGTAGCTCCAATAGCATAACAGTTCTTATTCAGTTTTCTTTGTATGGCTTAAACGAGATACCGCGCATAGAACTCGACAAATGCGATCCATGGTGGAGGGTATATTAAATTCGGCCCGGCCGACCTAAGCACGCTTTTACTTGTTTTTGGATGACATGTACTGATTCTGAAATCTTCAACTATGTTATATATCTGCAATAAGCATCACGAGTTGACCTTTTCAACTCTTAATTACCTGCAATAAATAAAATATGCCAACATTATTTATCTATTTGCATAACTAAATGCGACTAAACACCATGTCAAATCATTTGATTGGCAAAGACCATGCGGAAACCATCTCTCATTGAACTTCATCAACTTAAGCAATTAGTTTATATGACCATTGCCTTATGATAATGACTTCCCTAATCACAGAAAATCTCCAAGCACATTAGTTGCTCCTGAGCAGAACTGGCCCTACATCATATATAAATGACATGAACATGCTGACCCCACACATCAATGGGAGTTCATTTCCTTAGAAAGAAGGGGGGAAGTAATCAATGATTTTAGCCAATTATTCTCTAGTACCAAAGCAAAACATTCTCCAAACGGAATTGTTTGCAGCATTAATGAAACTATTTGTATAATAACTACCATTTTGGATTTTGCAGTTGCAAAATGGCATATGAGTATTTAACTCTTTATTATTATCATGTAGCCCAGCGTACAAAATTTCATGGAAATCTTATGAAAAATTCATCTTGTATGTACTCAAGAAATCAACTCAGAATTTCATTTCATATGGGAACTGAATTGAATTAATTTGAAAATCTAGAGTTAGACCTATGCATACCGCATTCTCGAAAGTAGCAATAACTTGTTTAACAATGTAGGCCTCATTTTATGCTCTCTACTGAATAAAATTCTAGTTTTAATCGTTAGAAGGCACCAGGTGCGTCCCTAATATTGTGGAGGCATACATCTATAGCCCTAACTCAATATATTTTCCCCTTGTTGTAGTATTAGTGTAGTATAGTAAGCATAAACTTCCACATTGACTGGCATTTAACATTGCTTGAGTATTTATGTTTGCGCTTTCATGCTTGAAAGTATTTGTGTTGGAGATTTGGGATTTATTTCCATGTGTGTGTGTGTGTGCGAATGGCTGCATATAACTCACTGCCCTCAAAAGCACACATTCGAACACACTGATGTGTATGTGTGTATTTGTTAATAAAACATAAACCAGCAAGCGAGAGATGACAATATCCACAGGTTGTTTACACAACAAATCCACACATAGGCACACACATTCACACACGCACACACTCAGTTGAAATCGACACCAAATCTACACCGAGCACAACAAGAAATAAGGAAAGTGTAATAAAGCAAAATGAATCCAGGATTAGGGACATTGTATTTAAGTGTGTGTGTGTGTGTGCAGGATATGATTTAAATAACTTCGCATACACTTTGTACTCCGTATAAGCTATGACAGAAAGGGATGAAAATATTATAGAGATAAATTGATGTCACTTTAGGGACAAATGTCACACAGATGGCAAATGGAAATATACTCTCACATAGAGGCTATAATTCTGAAGGAGTTATTTTTGTTTTTAATTTATATTTAGAAGTATTTATATATAAATACATAGTTATAAATTGATTTTAATCTTGAATATACCTTCATAACAGATAAAATGAAGAAATTATAGCTTTTCTAAAAGGAAAAGTTGTAGACGCATTGTTAACAGTGGGTCTACCTATCCTTCTTATAAAATGATGTGTCACACCGGTTGTGAAATAAATTGAAATTGATATACTTGCGCTTAATCACGATATAATTTTAGACTTCAGTTTTTATGTCACCCCTCTTTTCTTATAGAAATTCCCAGAATGTGACTCATACATAGGAGCATTAACGAAATCATTAAATTATTCAACACCTCCATGATTCATGATAAATAATTGGAAATTGCTTAGATTTGAATTTTAATAAATTAAACCATTAGAATAACATCTTTAGAGATTTATCGAAGATTCGTTATACATACTTACATATACATATGTTCACATCAATGTGTTTATAACATAAATTGAATGGATATTTATTTATTTAAACCCCTCATAATGTGTCTCATAACCAATTTGATAAATTTGATGTGAGTCATATTTAGAATAATTTGAATTTGTTTTAAAGACACATCATACGAAACTAATCAAATGAAAAGTACGATGTGTACTCTTCATTTGATTAGTTACGGATCATATTAATGGAATGTTTACGATTTGTGGGGGCGCTTGCATAGCTCAGGTAATCAAGCAAATGATTTAATATTGTTAATTTAAATGTTTTATATTAATTAAAATTGTTATATTGCTTAGCTGTTTATAGCTGAATAAAATAAAATAAAATAAAATAAAATAAAATAAAATAAAATAAAATAAAATAAAATAAAATAAAATAAAATAAAATAAAATAAAATAAAATAAAATAAAATAAAATAAAATAAAATAAAATAAAATAAAATAATATAAAATAAAATAAAATAAAATAAAATAAAAAAAATAAAATAAAGTAAAATAAAATAAAATAAAATAAAATAAAATAAAATAAAATAAAATAAAATAAAATAAAATAAAATAAAATAAAATAAAATAAAATAAAATAAAATAAAATAAAATAAAATAAAATAAAATAAAATAAAATAAAATAAAATAAAATAAAATAAAATAAAATAAAATAAAATAAAATAAAATAAAATAAAATAAAATAAAATAAAGTAAATTAAAATAAAATAAAATAAAATAAAATAAAATTAAAAATAAAATAAAATAAAATAAATTAAACTAAAAATAAAATAAACTAAAAATAAAATAAAAAAATTAAATAAAATAAATTAAAAAAAATACAATAAATTAAAAAAAGATAAAAAAACATAAAACAAGTAAAAGCGTGCTAAGTTCGGCCGGGCCGAATCTTTTTTACCCTCCACCATGGATCGCATTTGTCGAGTTCTTTTCCCGGTGTCTCTTTTTAGGGAAACAAGTGAAATGAAGGGAAAAGAAAAGAATTGCTATGATACTGGAGCTATATCAAGTTACGGAATTAATGTTGGAGACTAGAGTCATTGTGTCAATTCGAATAAAAACTGCGCTCTATGGAGGCGGAAGAAGTAAAATGGGGAGATCATCATCAGGCTATAGACCAACTCAGACCATAATTGACACGTATGTTGAAGTTCATGAGAGAAGTCGTTGTACAAAATTTCAGCCAAATAAGAATATAGTTGCGACCTCTAGATGCTCAAGAAGTCAAGACCCCAGATAGGTTTATGTGACAGCTATTTCGGGTTATGAACCGATTTGAACCCTACCTTACACAGTTGATGAAAGTCATTACGAAACACGTCGTGCAAAATTTCAACGAAATCGGATACGATTTGCGCCCTCTAGTGGCTCAAGAAGTCAAAACCCCAGATCGGTTTATATGACAGCTATCTTAGGTTATGCATCGATTTTACCTGTACTTGGCACAGTTTTTGGAAATCGTAACAAAACACCTCATGGAAAATTTCAGCCAGATCGGAAAATAGTTCCGACCTCTAGATGCTCAAGAAGTCAAGAACCCAAATCAGCTTATATGGCAGCTATATCAGGTCATAGACCGATTTCAACCATACTTTGAACAGTTGTTGAAAGTCATAACGAAACACGTCGTGCAAAATTTCAGCGAAATCGGTTAGGAATTGCGCCCTCTAGAGGCTCAAGAACCCAGATCGGTTTATATGACAGCTACGTAAGATTATGAACTGATTCAGACCATACTAAGCACAGTTAATGAAAGTCATAATAAAACACCTCATGAGAAATTTTAGCAAAATCGGATAGGAATTGCGCTCTCTAGAGGCTCAAGAAGTCAAGACACCAGATCGGTTTATATGGCAGCTATATCAGGTTATGAACCGACTTGAACCATACTTAGCACAGTTGTTGGAATCATAACGAAACACGTCAGAGAGGATCCGTCGTACAAAATTTCAGGCATATCGGATAATAATTGGGTCAAGCCAAAGCCAAATCGGATAGGAATTGCGCTCTCTAGAGGCTTAAGAAGTCAAGACCCCAGATCGGTTTATGTGACAGCTATTTCAGGTTATGAACCGATTTCGACCATACTTAGCACAGTTGTTGAAATTGATAAAAAAAAACACCCTATGCAAAATTTCAGCCAAATCGAATGAAAATTGCGCCCTGTATTGGCTCAAGAAGTCAAGATTCAAGATCGGTTTATATGGCAGCTATATCAAAACATGGACCGATATGGTCCATTTACAATCCCAACCGACCTACTCTAATAAAAAGTATTTGTGCAAAATTTCAAGCGTCTAGCTTTACTTCTTCGAAAATTAGCGTGCTTTCGACAGACAGACGGATGGATTGACTGACGGACAGCTGGACGGACGGACAGACGGACGGACTGACAGACGGACGGACGGACGGACGGATGGACAGACGGACGGACGGACAGACGGACAGACGGACGGACGGACATGGCTTGATCGACTTAAAATGACATGACGATCAAGAATATTTACACTTTATGGGGTCTCAGATGCATATTTCGAGGTGTTACAAACAAAATGACGAAATTACTGTTTAAAATTTCAGCGAAATTGGGTAATTAATAAAGCTTTTAGAGGCTTCAGACCCTTTATCGGAAAATTGGTCTATATAGCAGCTATATCCAAATACAGAACTAAACCAGCGTGCATCAAAAAGACGTAACTGCGCCAAATTTCAGCTCAATATCCCAATTTTTGAAGGCTCTAGAGTGATTACAACAGATGGACGGTCAATCTGATAGACGGACAGACGGCCAGACACACAGACATCTTTCAATAGTCCGAAATATATACCTTGTAGGGTTGGAAACTGATATTTCGATGTGTAGCAAATGGAATGACTAAATGAATATACCCCCTACCCTACGGTAGTAAGTATTATAACTCAGAACATCGAGACGATCAAGAATATATATACTTAACCTCAAGGAGGTGTACTGTCTCCCCTACATTGGATTATAGCCATTAACAATATATTATTGTATCTGGTAGAAAAAGTTGTAAAAGTGGTGGCCTATGCTGATGACATCCCAATTAAAGTCAGGAGAAAGTTTTTCAGCACTCTAAGAGATATACTTCAGGACGCTCTACGTGCAACAGCAAGGTGGGCTACCCAAAAGTGATGTAGTGATGATTTAAGTTGCCTACAGTGCAACCTGTCTCCTTGGGTGGAGAGAATGTTCTATTTACAGAAAGTACATAATACCTGGGTATTTTGCTGGACAGGAAATTGAACTTCAAATCCAACATTTTGGAAAGGGCAAGAAAGGCAACTCTTGCCCCATACACCTGCAAGAGAGCCATTGGCAAAAGTTGTGGATTTAGGTAGCGTGTAATGCATTGGGTATATACTGTAGTTGTCAGACCTATAATGCTATATGGTGTTGTGGTCTGGTGGACGGAGCTTCAAAATTTCACCTAATGCTCAACCCTTAACCGCATCTAATGGCTTGTCTGCGTATCACTGCCGCACTGAAGACGACACCAATACTTAACCGGATCCTATGGTTTGTTTGTGCATCACAGCCGCACTGAGGACGACGCCAGCTGATGCACCGAATTTAATGCTACATCTTATGCTTCTGGACATTGTGGCTACCCAAATTGCAGCGACCACTGGCGTGAGGTTAAGGAAGCTTCCTCATTGGTCATGTGGCGTCTACACTGTGTTATCCATGATACCATATCCGATGTTCCAAGCAGTGTGAAACAAAACGGAAATGAATATTTCGATGTGTTGCAAACGGAACAACAAAATGAATATTTCCCCTATTCTATGGTGGTGAGTACATAAATATTGCAAATTTGGCAATGAACATTCCACTACGAAACTGGGGCAAACTTCTCACATACCACTGAGGGATGCCCGATTCAAATTTTAATCTCAATGATTCGGGGGCTCCCTTTTATAGCCGGTTCGAACGGTGTGCCGAAGTGCAACACCTCTTTGGGGAGAAGTTTTATCATGGCATAGTACCTCACAAATGTCGCCAGCATTAGGAGGGCATAATCACCCCTGAAATTTTTATTATCATGTTCTCGCCAGGATTCGAACCCAGGCGTTCGGCGTCAAAGGCGGACATGCAAACCTATGCTCTACGGTGACCTCCTTCATAAATATTACAACTTGTCATATGTGTATGAAACATCTTTGTGCAAAAGCATTACACCCAATGAACATTTTGTGTAAATTATGACCCATGGCAGTATGCCAACACTGCAACGCCATCTTTTGGCATCAACATCATCACAATACATCAGCTACACCGAAACATGCAACAAATTATTTTGTCTACAATAATTTTTCAAAAATCATGTGTGTGTGTGTGCGATTTTTGCTTTGTCTAAAAATAATGCTAATTACGTGTTGGCATGTCTTAGTTAAGATATGACTTTTTTGTTTTGTAGCGATTTTCTAAAATGCATTTAATTTTTAAATAAATGTTTTTATTTAGACATTATAATTTTTATACACCAAAGTGAAAGCGATTTGTAAGGGGTAATCAGTGTGGCACAGGAAACTTTTGGCAGGTATGTGGTTAATTAGTGAGAATTTCCCAAACTTGTCTGAAATTGATCCACCCCCCCATTCAGGACTCTGCGAAAGAGAATATTAAAATTAACAGACTTGGTTAATAAAACTACCTTTGGGTTTTATTAAACAAAAAACTTTTGCCAACAAAACCGTTAGTTGAGGTAAACATCTTACGCAGAATACTCTGAACCACTTGAATTAATTAAAATTTCCTAATTAAACTTAACGCATATAAATCGCAACAAAGTAATTAGCATTACAACGATAACAAAAAAAAAAGTTTTAATTTCTTTGTCAAGACTATGGTAAATATGGAAAACTTCATGGCGTATGTGTAATATGCATGAAGGGAAATATTAATCATACGCCTCAATGACATTGAGGTAAACAGTTTACCGTTGAGAGACATAATAAAGGGAAACATATTTAAGTACTACATATGGGACATGCCACGAGTTAAGAGTAGATTTTCATACCCACCATGATATGATAGGGGGGTTTACAACTAGGAGTATTAGTCTAGGTATAAATATAAGGGACCCTGCAGACACGGGATAACTATCAGCACCCACAGGCTGGAACTGCGACTTGTGTGGTGTTCGTCGTAATCACGGGAAGGTTAGTTGAAAGCTCGCGATAACAAGAGATACATGTGCGATCCCACAAAACCCCATGCGGTTGGGGCGCTGGGCCAGTAACTCGTCCCCAGGAAAACTATGAGAATCACTATGAGAAACAAAGCAATAGTAACAAGTAAAAAGGCGTTAAGTTCGGCCGGGCCGAAATTTGGATACCCACCACCTCGGGTATATATGTAAACCACCTTTCATCAAAATTCGGTAAAAATTTCATACCTTATACTCATATACCTCATACCGATCTGAACTATATACGACACGGATGTCGAAAAGCCGAACATAAGTCACTGTGTCAAATTTCAGTGAAATCGGATTATAAATGCGCCTTTTATGGGGCCAAGACTTTAAATCGAGATATCGGTCTACATGGCAGCTATATCCAAATCTGGACCGATTTGGGCCAAGTTGCATAAACATGTCGAAGAGCCTAACACTAAGCACTGTCCCAAATTTCGGCGAAATCGGACAAAAAATGCCTCTTTTATGGGCCCTAAACCTTAAATCCAGAGATCGGTCTATATGGCAGCTATATTCAAATCTGGACTGATCTGGGCAAAATTGAAGAAGGACGTCGAAGAGCCTAACCAAACTCACTGTCTCAAATTTCTGCGACTTCGGACAATAAATGCGTCTTTTATGGCCCCAAAACCTAAAACCTAGATATCGGTCTATATGGCAGCTATATCCAAATCTGGACCGATATGTGCGATATTGCAGAAGTATGTCAAGGGGCTTAACTTAACTCACTGTTCCAAATTTCGGGGACATCGGGCAATAAATGAGCATTTTATGGGCCCAAAACCATAAATCAAGAAATCGGTCTATATGGCAGCTATATCCAAATTTGAACCGATCTGGACCAAATTGAAGAAATGTGTCAAAGGGCCTAACACATCTCACTGTCCCAAATTTCAGCAAAATCGGATAATGAATGTGGCTATTATGGGCCTTACACCATAAATCGGAGGATCGATCTATATGGCAGCTATATCCAAATCTGGACCGATCTGAGCCAAATTAACGAAGGATGTCGATGGGCCTAACACAATTCACTGCCCCGAATTTCATCAAAATCGGATAATAAGTGTGGCTTTTGTGGGCCTAAGACCCTAAACCGGAGGATCGGTCTATATGGCAGCTATATCCAAATCTAAACCGATCTGGACCAAATTGAAGAAACATGTCAAAGGGCCTAAGACAACTCACTGTCCCGATTTTCAGCGGAATCGGATAAAAAATGTGGCTTTTATGGGGCGTCAGACCCTAAATCGGAGGATCGGTCTATATGGCAGCTATATCCAAATCTGGACCGATCTGAACCAAATTGACGAATGATGTCGAAGGGCCTAACAAAACTCACTTTTCTAAATTTCAGCAAAATCGGATAATAATTGTGGCTTTTATGGGCCTAAGACCCTAAATCGGCGGATCGGTCTATATGGGGGCTATATGAAGATATAGTCCGATATAGCCCATCTTCGAACTTAACCTGCTTATGGACAAAAAAAGAATCTGTGCAAAATTTCAGCTCAATATCTCAATTTTTAAAGACTGTAGCGTGATTTCAACAGACAGACGGACAGACGGGCAGACGGGCAGACGGACAGACGGACGGACATGCCTAGATCGTCTTAGATTTTTATGCTGATCAAGAATATATATACTTTATAGGGTCGGAAATGGATATTTCGAGTGTTGCAAACGGAATGACAAAATGAATATACCCCCATCCTTCGGTGGTGGGTATAAAAAGGACCAAGATTGGCGGATCTGCACCTGGAATGTCCGCACTATCTATATGTGCTGGAGGATGTGTTACAGAAGTACAAGGCAGACATAATCACCTTACAGGAAGTGCGATGGATTGGGAATGATGTCACAGCAACACCAAATGGTGACGATGACTATACTATAGCAGCTATAGTACGAGGTATGCATTTGGCTGTGGATTTGTGGTTAGTCGGAGACTGAAACACCTTGTCTCAAGCTTTACTCCGGTGCAGGAGAGGCTAGCCATATGTATATGTGGCAAATTTTGTGATGATTGCATAAAAAGACGACCTGCACCTTGATAACATAAAAGGACAGACGGACACACACAACGAAAAGAAAACACGGACAGTTGGACATCCAAGGATTATTAAGCCGTTTAGTCTAGGCGCAGAATATAAATTAGTTATGGGCGGAATGTTGTTGCCAAAAACCAGGAGCTCAATTGTGATTTTGGACCATATATGGGCCCGCTTGAATAGAAAAACAAATAAAAGCACACGGACAGTGTAAACTAGCTCGTGTGGATTCGTTCAACTGCCTCTTTATACCCTACACCACCACTGTGGTACAGGGTATTAAAACTTTGTGCATTTGTTTGCAAAGCTAAGAAGGAGAAGAGCTACATCCATTGGTAAGTATACCGATCGGCTTGAAATCACTTCCTGATTCGATTTAGCTATGTCCGTCGGTCCGTCTGTCCATCGGTCCATCTGTCCGTCTGTCCGTCCGTCCGTCCGTCCGTCTGTCCTTCCGTCCGTCCATGTATTCTTGTTATCAAGGTACAGGTCGCATTTGTTGTCCGACTGTTGCAAAATTTTCCACAAGTCAGTTTTTTGATCCAAGGATAAACGCCATCGATTTTGAACAAAATCGGTTCAGATTTGGATATAGCTCCCTTATTATATTTTATCCGATATGTCCTATTAAGGCTATAGAAGCCACAATTTTAGTCCGATCTTTGCAAAAGTTTGCATGAGATGTTTTATTAGACGTCCTCATATGTGTGTAAAATTTCATAAAAATCGGTTCAGTTTAAGATATAGCTCCCATATATATTTTCCATCCGATATGGCCTTTGAAGGCTATAGAAGCCACAATTTTGGTACGATCTTTACAAAATTTTGCACGAGATGTTTCATTTAACGTCCCAATATGTGCGCAAAATTTCATAAAAATCGGTTCAGTCTAAGATATAGCTCCCATATATATCTTTCATCCGATATGGAAGGCTATAGAAGCCACAATTTTGGTCCGATCTTTACAAAATTTTGCACGAGATGTTTTATTAGACGTCCTCATATGTGTGCAAGATTTCATAAAAATCGGTTCAGTTTAAGATATAGCTCCCATATATATCTTTCATCCGATATGGACTTTGAAGGCTATAGAAGCCACAATTTTAATCCGATCTTTACAAAAGTTTGCATGAGATATTTTATAAGATGTCCTCATATGTGTGCAAAATTTAATAAAAATCGGTTCAGATTTAGATATAGCTCCCATATATATCTTTCATCCGATATGGACTTTGAAGGCTATAGAAGCCACAATTTTGGTCCGATCTTTACAAAAGCTTGCATGAAATGTTTTATTAGACGTCCTCATATGTGTGCAAAATGTCACTGAAATCTGTTCAGATTCAGATATAGCCGCCATATATATCTTTCATCCGATATGTCCCTTGAAGGCTATAGAAGCCACAATTTTGGTCCGATCTTTGCAAAAGTTTGCATGATATGTTTTATTAGACGTCCTCATATGTGTGTAAAATTTCATAAAAATCGGTTCAGTTTAAGATATAGCTCCCATATATATTTTCCATCCGATATGGCCTTTGAAGGCTACAGAAGCCACAATTTTGGTACGATCTTTACAAAATTTTGCATGAGATGTTTTATTAGGCGTCCTCATACGTATGCAAAATTTCATAAAAATCGGTTCAGATTTAGATATAGCTCCCATATATATCTTTCATCCGATATGGCCTTTGAAGGCTGTAGAAGACACAATTTTGGTCCGATCTTTACTAAAGTTTGCATGAGATGTTGCATTTGACATCCCAATATGTGGGCAAAATATTATTAAAATCGGTTCAGTTTAAGATATAGCTCCCATACATATTTTCCATCCGATATGAACTTTTAAGGCTATAGAAGCCGCAATTTTGGTCCGATCTTTAAAAAATTTTGAACGAGAAGTTTTATTAGACGTCGTCATATGTGTGCAAAATTTCATAAAAATCGGTTCAGTCTAAGATATAGCTCCCATATATATCTTCCATCCGATATGGCCTTTTAAGGCTATAGAAGCCACCATTTTGGTCCGATCTATGCATAATTTTGCATGAGATATTTTATATAATGTTCCAATTCGTGTGCAAAATTTCATAAAAATCGGTTCAGATTTAGATATAGCTCCCATATATATCTTTCATCCGATATGGCCTTTGAAGGCTGTAGAAGACACAATTTTGGTCCGATCTTTACAAAATTTTGCATGAGATGTTGCATTTGACATCCCAATATGTGTGCAAAATTTCATAAAAATCGGTTCAGTTTAAGATATAGCTCCCATATATATCTTTCATCCGATATGGACTTTGAAGGCTATAGAAGCCACAATTTTGGTCCGATCTCTTCAAAATTTTGCAAGAAATGTTTTATATGACGTTTTAATGCGTGTGCAAAATGTTATTAAAATCGGTTCAGATTTAGATATAGCCGCCATATATATCTTTCATCCGATATGGCCTTTGAAGGCTATAGAAGCCACAATTTTGGTCTGATCTTTACAAAATTTTGCACGAGATGAAATTTTGCACACATATTGGGACATTAAATGAAAATTTAACGTCCCACTATGTGTGCAAAATTTCATTGAGTCCCAACGGCGTGCCGCAGTGCGACACCTCTTTGGAGAGAAGTTTTACATGGCATAGTACCTCGCAAATGTTGCCAGCATTAGGAGGGAAAAACCACCGCTGAAAATTTTTTCTGATAGTCACGCCAGGATTCGAACCCAGGCGTTCAGCGTCAAAGGCGGACATGCTAGCCTCTGCGCTACGGTGGTCTCCCTACTATATAATAAAGGCAAAAGTCAGGCGGAGCCGACTATATGATACCCCACACCACCTCCCTGGGTGGTGTAGGGTATTATATAGTCGGCACCGCCCGACTTTTGCCTCACTGGTTTTTAAAGTTATTTCGTAAATTTTGGTGTTTTCAAGAGTCTTAGCGTGCCTATCACTGTTTCAGACCCATGATGTCTTGGGTAAATTTTCTTGGATTTCGATTTTGATAACCATTTGGTGACTTTTATATTTTTTTGGTCCACACAAATAGACCCACTAATACATATTCTTGACAGTCATGCCATTCTCAGTCGATTTAGCCGTTTCTGTCTGTCCAACAAATAAAGCTAGTCTCTCTAAATTCTGTACAAATACTTCTGATTGAAGTAGTTCCTTAGCAGTTGAAATAATCCAAATATTTTGCAAAATTATTTTCAACGCTTCTCTATCATGCAACACCCCATACGTGTACACATATATGCGACCTGCTCTCTTATCCCTCACAAATGCCGCTTTAAAAATGTGTTTAACAATCTCCACGAATTGTTTACCCAAAGACTTTTTAAATGCTTAACCATAAGACAAAGGTAAACACAAAATGAGGCTACGCAAAAGTACTCACATGTCTATAAAGATGTGCTCGTTTCACTTGCAGCAATCCAATGCCAACATCATTGGCCTACTCTGAGTAGGGAAAGGGAGAAATGTATTCTGCCATTGTTTAAATTCAGCAAACTTTCATTGTTTTGGAATCCGGATTATCATTGGTGTTTTGGTTGGCGGTAGATGCCTCAATGTCTTATTGCTTGAAAATCGAAGGGCAAAAATGTTGTTCTACTGTCTCTTAACCTTAAAATCTTTTGTCTTCTTTAAGGCATTAACTCAAGGAAAATGTCAACAAATCTTTTGTCTTGTTGGGTTGGTGTATATTAAATGTTTAGTTTCGAAGAAAATGCTTTGGGGCTATTGACCCTTTGCCGGGGAATATTAGGAAATGTTATCTTATTTTGATATCTTTGGGGTTTTACACAAAAAAATCCTTTTGCAATATTTGAAATTTTTGAAAAATTAGAGAGTGAGAGATTCAGTTAAGGGGTTTTATTAAGTAAATCTATGATTTCAAGTAACTAAAGATGAAAGAAATTAGAGATGGTTAGAGGGTGATGTAGGAGATGTTGAAAAAACCAATGGAGATATTATTTTTATACCCACCACCATAGGATAGGGGGTATATTAATTAGCCATTACGTTTGCAACTCATCGAAATGTCCATTTCCGGCCCTACAAAGTACATATATATCTGAGCGTCGTAAAATTCTTATATGATTTAAAGATGTCCGTGTGTCTGTTCGTCCGTGTGCCTGTCCGTCCTTCCGTGTGTCTGTCCATCCGTGTGTCCATCAGTCTTTAAAAATTGAGATATTGAGTTGAAGTTTTGCACAGACTCGTATTTCTTCTATGCGCTGGTTGAGTCCTTGATTGGGCCAAATCGGTCGATATTTGGATACAGCTGCCATATAGACCTATCTATCGATTAGGGTCTTAAGCCCTTGAAAGCCGCATTTTTTGTCCGATTTCGCTGAAATTTGAAAGAGGAAGTTGTACAAGGGGCTCCGATATTCAAGCGGCAATTATTTTCCGATTTCGCTGAAATTTGAAATTGTGAGTTGATAAAAGCCTCCCGACATCGGACTCAAATATGGTTCAGATCGGTCTTTATTCAGTTATATTTATTGCCCGATTTCGCAGGAATTTGACACACTGGAATCCGACTAGCATATGGTCCAGATTAGACTATGTTTAGATACTAGCCGAACCGGACCCGCTCCGCTGCACCTGAATGCGGATATCGAATTCGTGCCATCCCCACCCCTCTCCCCCGAACCCCAAAACTCCTCTAAACAGATATATTCGAAGTTCATGTCAATATAGGACTCATATGAAAAGTATTTGGCAGTAAATTACAAATATGGCATAAAACATTAGGTTCAAGTATTCGGAGGTCGCCCACCCCCAAATTGGCATATTAGCCGATCATGGCTATATGGGACTCAAAGGAATGGTACTTTGATCCAAATTTTAAAACCATAATCGTTTTCTGGTACAATACCGTTCATTTGATATCCTTATGGTACCTATCGTACCAGTTTCTGATATGAGTGGCGTTTTTGTGGTAAGGTGGAGGGTCCATCTCCACCCGATATCTAAAAATTATATAACCCATATTTTCTTCCAACGTACACAATCTGTAAAATTTTTAAAAAAAATCGGTTCAGCCAAGTATCATTTAGTCATATTGGGTCTAATGGGGTTTTTGAGGGGTGGCTTGACCCCCTATACTTCGATCTGACTTTGTACGGCAAATTCGAAATCTACACCCGAATACCTTTCATTTGAGCCCCATATTGAAATGATCGTCCAATATGTATGTTTGGGGGAGTTTTGGGGTTGGGTCAGTCCGATCGGTATTTAGACTCAAATTTTAATACCATATTCGTATTCTACTCTCCAATACCTTTCATTTGATACCTATATTGTCCCCATCGCTCCACTTTTGATTTTGGCTTGTGTTTTTGGCATAAGGGGGAGGGTCTGTCCCCCTTCCGATACCGAAAAATTATATAGCCTATGTTTCCTTCCGGACCAACCTACACAATATGCGAACATTTCGAGAAAATTGGTTCTGTCGTTTTTTAGTCTATAAGGAACAAACAAACCGTGTCCCATTTATCCGTGATTGGTTAATGTGCCCATTTGGGGCGTTTTTGTGGGGGTGGGGTGATAACCTAATTTCGACGTGAATTTATATGCCAGATTCGTTATATACTCCCGCATACTTTTCAATTGATACCCATCGGTCCACTTTTGATATTGGGTGGTGTTTTTGGGGTAACGGTGGAGAGTCCGCCCCCTTCCGTTATCAAAAAATTATAAAGCCTTTTCCTACTTCCTGACCATATTCGTAATCTACTCCTGAATACCTTTCATTTGAGACCCATATAGTCATGATCGTCAAACAAACCTATTTTAAGGGGTTTAGGAGCTGGGGCGGTCCTGCAGGTACTTGGACCCAACTTTTATTATGAAATTCGTAATCTACACTTGAATGCCTTTCATTTGAATCCCATATTGTCCCGATCGGTCCACTTTTATTTTTGGGTAGTACTTTTGGGGTAAGGGGGAGGGTCCGCCTCCCTCCCGATGTCAAAAAATTGTATAGCCTATTATTTGGGAAAGAGGTCCACAGACTTTTTAACAGTGCACGTCGTAAAAAAAGTGGAAGAATGTTGGGATGTTTATTACAAACGGCTCAAAGAATAGAGTTAAATTACCAGAGCGGCTAAATTTGCCTCCTGGAAGATTTTCTGCGAACTGGCCGATAGCGTTTCTGACCACGCCAAGATGAAAGAGTTTCTCTCAAAAACCCATGTCAAAAGTGAAATGTAAGTAGACGACATGGGAGTGAGAGCAGAGACTACGGAGGACATGTTGAGGCTTTTGATGAAAACCCATTTTCCACTGGATACGACGGGACTGACGGAGACACCACAATCTTGGATTACTGATTTTGATTGAAGGTTTATCATTGCAGAATTATTGGTGAAGGAATCCTTGAGGAGCTTCTAACTATTTAAGTCACCCGGATATGATTGAAGAAGCAGCCAGATTATCTGACGCCTCACCTGTACAATGTTTTCACAGCGTGTCGGGTTCTTGCATGGGCGCCCCGATAGCCGAGTTGGTAGCGTGCTTAGTTTAGCAGTGCAGGGGTAGTGGGTTCGATTCCCGCCAGAAGCCTTGGTCTGTCGCTACAATGGTATCGCAATGGACCTAAAATTGTCCAAGTGAGTCTGTAAAGGACTGTCACTCTTACCCAACCTTACCTGGTACTTGAATATAAGGCGAAAGTTTGGCCGGAGGCAAGGGTGGTATTTATACCCAAGCCCGGCAAGGCAAGTTATGCGACACCAAAGGCCGACAGACCTATAAGCCTTACGTCATTTCTACTCAATGCCATGGAACGTATTGTGGACACCATGAAATCCAAACAGCAAGCCTATGTCAAGGGAAAGACGGTGGAGACTGCCCTGCACGAGGTTGAGTATAAAATATTTAGAAGACGTACACATTGGCGGTTTGCATTGACATTGGGGGGCATTTGACACTATGTGGACCAATACATTGATCCAATTCTTAGACCAGTACCGGTACCATATGCTAAGGAACAGATGGATAAATTATGTATCCCATGACATAAATATATGGGAGAAGGTGACACAAGGCACGCCATAGGGTGGTATTTTATCGCCACTCCTATATATGACCACTAAAAATGACCTATTACGAATGCTGACTGAGGAAGGATTTGAACCCACGGCTATGCAGATGATGTTATAATACTTCTAAAGGGGTAACCATCTGAACGAGCTATGCAGAAGGGCCGAAAAGGTCTTGCATATGGCATATGACTGGGCTAGGTCTCAATGTCAACCCAGAGAAGACTGAAACATGCCTGTTCACAATGAAGACGAAGGAGGGCCAATTTAAAGGACCACATTTCATCAACGAAACGATTTCGATATCTGACAAGGTCAAATAATTAGGTGTTATCATGGACAGGAAACTGAATTGGAAGTGTTACATTCAGGAGCATACTGAGAAGGCTCACAGATGTTGGGCACTATGTTGACGGGCCGTAGGCTCGAAATGGGTCCTGAATCCGAGGATAGTCCACTGGCTCTGCAGGAGCGTGATTAGACCGATACTTACTTGCGCCTCAGTTGTTTGGTGGACTGTGATGGAGAAAAACTGCAACATAAGGATACTACAACTGGTTCAAAGAACATGTTTTCTTGGCATCGGTGGAGCGATGAGGACCTCTCCTATTAGGGCAATGGAGTTCATTCTAGATATCCGACACTTAGACATACAGATTAAGTGTGAGGCAGCCACTGCGGCTATGAGACCTAAAGCGATGGGAGAATGGATTGAGGATAGGAGCAGCTCATGCCATCACCGTATAATCCAAGTGTTTTTTGAACCTGTTGTCTTGGCATAGGCCGAGCGATGAGGACCACGCCCACTAGGACAGTGGAGACCATTCTAGATATCCGACACTTAGACATACAGATTAAGTGTGAGGCAGCCACTGCGGCTTTGAGACTTAAGGCGATGGGAGAATGGATTGACAATAGGAGCAGCTCATACCATTATGGTATAATCGAGGCAACGATAGGAAGGAAGGAAAGCCTGCAAGGAATGGAAGAGGTTTCCGCTCGGATACCTCGCTAGAGGTCGAGTGTGAGGCACTGCTGCCAGCGGTCAGAGGGTCTAAGTTGAGAAACCAGGGACTAAGATCTGTTTTAGACTGGCTGACCATAATACGGTCCTGCAGTCGGAGATCCGGACGATCACGGAATGCGACGTGCTCGCGTTAATCACACCACCTATTGGTCAAAAGCGCAATAAGAACCAGGACGGTAAGATCACGAACTGTCTTGAAATGTCAGAAGGAGATTAACTTTTCCTCTGAGGATGGCACAGTCCCCATCGTTTGGGTGCCGGGACATATGGGAGTATCTGGGAATGAGAAAGCAGACGATTTGGCAGTGAAGGCCAGAGGACTGGCGTCAATAAACTTGGCCAATCCAAAGCATTTCGGGTCGACGGAGTCCGAGTTAAGGGCGTGGGAAAGGTTAGTAAAACAACTTTTTCCCAAGGGAAAGGGTAATTAAACTTCCTTTTCCCAAGGGTAAAGGTCGTAAAACTACTCAAATCTACGTTTCCTCATGGGAAAGCATTGTAAGACTATCTTTCTCCAACGGAAAAGATAGTGAAACTACCTTTCCCCAAGGGAAAGTGTAGCAAAACTACCTTATCCCAACTGAGTGGTACTAAAACTGTGAGGTAGTTTTAGTGCCTTTCCCAAGGGAAAGAGTTGTAAACTCCATTTCTCAAAGGGAAAGGATAATAAAATTACATTTTCGAAAGAGAAATGTTATTAAAACTTACTTTCCTCAGGGAAAAGGGGTTGTAAAACTAAATTTGACCAAGGGAAAGGGTAGTAAAACTATCTTTCCGCAAAGGAAAGTGTAGCAAAACCACCTTTCCCCAAGAGAAAAGGTAGTAGAACATTCTTTCCCCAAGGGAAAGGGTAGTAAAACTACCTTTCCCTAAGGGAAAGGGTAATAGAACTACCTTTCCCCAAGGAAAAGGGTAGTAGAACCACCTTTCCCCAAGGAAAAGGGTAGTAAAACTACCGTTCTCCAAGAGGTGTTGTAAAACTACTTTTCCCAAGAGAAAGGGTAGGAAAACTGCCTTTCCCCAAGGGAAAGTGTAGTAAAACTACCTTTCCTCAAGGAAAAGGGTAGTAGGACATTCTTTCCCCAAGAAATAGGGTAGTAGAGCTGCCTTTCACCAAGGGAAAGGGTAGTAGAACCACCTTTCCCCAAGGGAAAGGGTAGTAAAACTACCTTTCCCCAAGAGAAAGTGTAGCAAAACTACCTTTCCCCAAGAGAAAAGGTAGTAGAACATGCTTTCCCCTAGGAAAAGGGTAGTAAAACTACCCTTCCCTAAGGGAAAGGGTAATAGAACTACCTTTCCCTAAGGAAAAGGGTAGTAGAACCACCTTTCCCCAAGGAAAAGGGTAGTAAAACTACCGTTCTCCAAGAGAAGGGGTTGTAAAACTACTTTTCCCAAGAGAAAGGGTAGTAAAACTACCTTTCCCCAAGGGATAGGGTAGTATATCTACCCTTCCCCAAGGGAAAGTGTAGTAAAACTAACTTTCCCCAAGAGAAAGGGTAGTAAAACTACCTTTCCCCAAGGAAAAGTGTAGTAAAACTACCTTTCCCCAAGGGAAAGGGTAGTAAAACTACCTTTCCCCAAGGGAAAGGGTAGTAAAACTACCTTTCCCCAAGGGAAAGGGTAGTAAAACTACCTTTCCCCAAGGGAAAGGGTAGTAAAACTACCTTTCCCCAAGGGAAAGGGTAGTAAAACTACCTTTCCCCAAGAAAAAGTGTAGTAGAACTACCTTTCACCAAGGGAAAGGGTAGTCTATCTACCTTTCCCTAAGGAAAAGGGTAAAAAGGGTAGTAAAACTACCTTTCCCCAGGGGAAAGGGTAGTAAAACTACCTTTCCCCAAGGGAAAGGGTAGTAAAACTACCTTTCCCCAAGGGAAAGGGTAGTAAAACTACCTTTCCCCAAGGGAAAGGGTAGTAAAGCTACCTTTCCCCAAGAAAAAGTATAGTAGAACTACCTTTCACCAAGGGAAAGGGTAGTCTATCTACCTTTCCCTAAGGAAAAGGGTAAAAAGGGTAGTAATACTAGTAAAACTACCTTTCCCCAAGGGAAAGTGTAGTAGAACTACCTCTCTCCAAGAAAAAGTGTAGTAAAACTACATTTCCCCAAGGAAAAGGGTGGTAGAACATCCATTCCCCGATGAAAAGGGTAGTAGTACTATCCTTACCCAAGGGAAAGGTAAGTAGAACCACCTTTCCCCAAGGGAAAGGTAGTAAAACTACCGTTCTCCAAGAGAAGGGGTTGCAAAACTACTTTTTCCCAAGGGAAAGGGTAGTGAAACTACATTTCCCCAAGCGAAAGTGTAGTAGAACTACCTTTGCCTAAGGGAAGGGGTACTAAAACTACCTTTCCTCAAGGGAAAGGGTGGTAAATCTTCCTTTCCCCAAGGTCAAGAATAGTAAACCTTTACCCAAGGTCAAGAATAGTAAAACTAGAAAAGGGTAGTGGAACTACCTTTCCCCAAGGGAAAGTGTAGTAAAACTTCCGTTCTTCAAGAGAAGGGGTTCTAAAACTACTTTTCCCAAGGGAAAGGGGGTAAAACTACCTTTCCCAAAGGGAAAGGGTAGAAAAATTACCTTTCCTCAAGGTCAAGGGTGGAAAAACTTCCTTCCTCAAGACCAAGTAGTAAAGCTTCCATGCCCCCAAGGGGAAGGGTAGTAAAACTTACTTTGCTCAAAGGAATGGGTAGTGAAATTACCTCTCCGGGGAAAAGGATGGTAATCTTCTCTCAATGTGGAAAGCGTAATAAAATGTCTTTCCCCAAAGGAAAGGTTAGTAAAAGCTTAAAGTATTACCTAATACCTTATGTTAGGTTATGCAGCGTTGTTAAGGGGCCCAGTGAAGGTAACATTACCAAATGTAGCCTTAATAGTTTGTCATTCGTTCTCTCCTACAGTTTTGATCCATCAGGATAGCATGATCTACCAGATGGCAATACCAGATGGCAATACCAGATTTCAGTCACAACATCACAATGCCGCTATAAATTAGGCGTGATAGTATTCCATGCTTTTATCCTCTATCTTCTCTCTCTCCCATCGGCTTAAGGCTCAAAGCCTGTGTGGCTCCCTCATACTTTATCTGTATATCTAGGGGTCGGACATATCGAATAGTCTTCATTGTCCCAATTGATGAGTTTTTCTAAACACTGCTGAGTAGTAACAGCAGCCAGACAAGCCTACGGACTTTATTAGATCATGTTAGAGTCCAAATCCAATTTATTGTTCCTACATAGAAACGGAAATTCAAAGCTCAAAATTTTGCCAAGAAAATTTCAAATTTCTTATACCTTCATCCTTAATAATTTGGCTCCATCAACCGGGCCACTAACCATCACTTGCAATGCCCTCAAAATGTGATTTATTTTCGTTCTATTTCATTTCCAAGTCTCTCAAAGTCTCTCAAAAGGTTAAGCCATTCAATTGCTAATGATTCGGAACCATTTGACATTTCGGTTACATTTCTCAAACCACAAACAAAGGCACTTACATGTCCCTTGCTGGGTTACATTTCTAGGCCAGCTAAAACTATGAAGGCGAACATGGACCAAATTATGCAACAAATTCAAAGCACGTCAAGAAGAAATTCACCAAAGAAAAAAAAAAAAAAAAAAACTCCAAGCGACCTTGGACAATGGAAATTTTACTTTGTTTTGAACACTTTTGGCCTCCTTGATGCGAAAACGATACTCAAAGGCTCCTTCATAAGTATTGTGGTGGGGGCCATTATCTAAAATGATTTGACCTTTATTCGAGAGAAAAAAAAAATGTCCCATAAAATATATTTCAAAACAGAAACAAGGCATCACAGAGAGAGAGAGACAGAGAGAGAGGGAGAGAAAGCCTCCAAGATAGCCCAAAATTAATGAAGAAAATTTTATCGTCCCAAATGGCAGCATCCTTCATTTTTATGATGTTTAGCATGAGTTGGGGGAGGGGGTGCGCCTCCATCAACGTTTTATGCCGTATGCCTTCGATTACGTTGTGGCAAATTTACTACCCCCCCCCCCCCCCCCACCAAAAAAAAAAAAATTGGAATAAATCAAATCGAAAACATTTAAGTGATTATCATGACCTATGATATTTTTCCTTTTACATTCGCATGCGAATGCGAATAACAAGGCACAACAATTGCAGATGTTTTTGACCATTTTTTCTTTCATATAAATGCTTCTCATTTGTTTTAGCTATGGCCAAATTGGGCGAGGGCGAGAGGGCTCATGGCCCTCTGTTTGCCGTGCTCATTGAGCCGTAGACGAAAATTTCGGTTTTTAATGTACGATTCTGATGCTTTTAATGATTTCATAGTTTCTTATATTTCGGCCTCTGATGTTGATATTTTTCAGTTTTTGGCCAAAAGCCAATATATTTTCAATTTATATGCATCTTTTTGTTTTCGAACGGCCCCCAATGCGGCGTGGTGCGACGACAAAGGGTACGGCCTCTAAGGGGCTTTTGTTATTACTTTTCAGTTACAAATGGGAATTTTAAGAGATTTGGTTTTCGAGTGATAGAATGAAAATGGGGATAAATCACGGTTTGACGATCCTGCAATTAATCATTTGTGGAATATAGGACGGCTAAAACAAAAGAGGAAATAGTAAACAACCTACAAAATAATAAAAAAAAATTAAACTGATTTTCCCCCTAACGGGCAAAAAAAGAATTAGGGATAAGATATCACAGGTCACGTCATAGGAGATAATTTTATCACAACCGAGTGGTAGGTGAACTATTAGCCGTTGAGTGGAGCGGACGTGTTTTTATTGTGCTGCCCAAAAAGTAATTGCGGATTTTTCATATAGTCGGCGTTGACAAATTTTTTCACAGCTTGTGACTCTGTAATTGCATTCTTTCTACTGTCAGTTATCAGCTGTTAATTTTAGCTTGCTTTAGAAAAAAAGTGTAAACAAGTAAGAGCGTGCTAAGTTCGGCCGGGCCGAATCTTATATACCCTCCACCATTGATCGCATTTGTCTATGTTAGACAAACATAGAATATTGAATAAGAACTGTTATGCTATTGGAGCTATATCAAGTTATAGTCCGATTCGGACCATAAATGAATGCTGATTGACATTGTAGAAGTCATTGTGTAATATTTCAGTTCATTCGGATAAGAATTGCGCCTTGTACGGGCTCAAGAAGCAAAATCGGGAGATAGGTTTATATAAGAGCTGTATCAAGCTATTTATCGATTCAGACCATACTAGACACGTATGTTAAAGGTCATGAGAGAAACGCTTGTACAAAATTTCAGCCAAATCGAATGAGAATTGCCCCCTCTAGAGGTTCAAGAAGTCAAGATCCCAGATCGGTTAATATGGCAGCTATACCAGATTATGAACCGATTTGAATCATACTTAGCACAGTTATTGGAAGTCATAACAAAACACCTCATGCAAAATTTCAGCCAAATCGGACGAGAATTGCGCCCTCAATTGGCTCAAGAAGTCAAGATCCAAGATCGGTTTATATGACAGCTATACCAGATTATGAACCGATTTTAATCATACTTAACATAGTTATTGAAAGCAATAACAAAACACTACCTGCAAAATTTCAATCAAATCGGACGAGAATTGCGCCCTCTAGAGGCTCAAGAAGTCAAGACCCAAGATCGGTTTATGTGACAGCTATACCAGATTATGAACCGATTTGAACCATACTTGGCACAATTGTTGGATATCATAACAAAATACGTCGTGCAAAATTTCATTCCAATCGGATAAGATTTGCGCACTATAGAGGCTCAAGAAGTCAAGACCCAAGATCGGTTTATATGGCAGCTATATCAGGTTATGAACCGATTTGAACCATACTTGGCACAATTGTTGAATATCATAACAAAATACGTCGTGCAAAATTTCATTCAAATCGGATAAGAATTGCGCACTCTAGGGGCTCAAGAAGTCAAGACCCAAGATCGGTTTGTATGGCAGCTATATCAGGTTATGGACCGATTTAAACCATACTTGGCACAATTGTTGGATATTATAACGAAATACGTCGTGCAAATTTTCATTCCAATCGGATAAGAATTGCGCACTCTAGAGGCTCAAGAAGTCAAGACCCAAGATCGGTTTATATGGCAGCTATATCAAAACATGGACCGATATGGCCCATTTACAATACCAACTGACCTACACTAATAAGAAGTATTTGTGGAAAATTTCAAGCGGCTAGCTCTACTCCTTCGGAAGTTAGCGTGCTTTCGACAGACAGACGGACGGACGGACGGACAGACTGACGGACAGACTGACGGACATGGCTAGATCGAGAATATATATACTTTATGGGGTCTCAGACGAATATTTCGAGTAGTTACAAACATAATGACGAAATTAGTATACCCCCCATCCTATGGTGGAGGGTATAAAAAAGTATATTTGATTAAAGTTCATTCTAAGTTTTATTAAAAATGCATTTACTTTCTTTTAAAAAATCCGCAATTACTTTTTGGGCAACCAATATTTCGCTTTTCAAAAAAAAAAAAAATACGGGACTCATGGAGACACCCGAATTTAGAAATAATGATGTTAATCGAAGGTTTATCATTGCAGAATTTATGGTGAAGAAATCCTTGAGGAGCTTCAAACGATTTAAGTCACCCGGAATATTTCCGGCGTTACTACAGAAGGAGGCAGACTATCTGGTACCCCACCTGGCCAATCACAGCGTGCCTGGGACTTTCATATACTCCGAAAGCTTGGCAGAAGGCAAGGGTGATATTTTGTACCCAAGCCCGGCAAGGCAACTTATGCGACACCAAAGGCCTGCAGACCCATAAGCCTTACGTCCTTTCTGCTCAAAACCATGGAGCGCATTGTGGATGACATGATAAAGAGTAGGGCATCTAGCGAACTGTTCAAATAGAAACAGCATGCCTATGTCAAGGGAAGGTCGGTGGAGACTGTCCTGCACGAGGTTGTGCATTAATTAGAAGAATCCTTCGATGCCAAAACTTACACCCTGGTGGTATGCATTGCCATCGAGGGGGCTTTTAACGATTTGCGGACCGACGCACTGATCCAATCCTTAGACCAGTACCGGATGGACCCAGTCCTTAGAGACAAAATAAACCATATGCTAAGGAACAGTTGGATAAATTGTGTGTCCCATGACATAAATATTGGGTTGCCCAAAAAGTAATTGCGGATTTTTTTAAAAAAGTATATTTGGTTAAAGTTCATTCTAAGTTTTATTAAAAATGCATTTACATTCTTTTAAAAAATCCGCAATTACTTTTTGGGCAACCCAATAAAAAATCCGCAATTACTTTTTGGGCAACCCAATATAAGGGAGAAAGGCAAGGCACGCCACAGTGGGGCATTTTATCGCCCCTCCTATGGGTGACCACTATAAATGACCTGCTACGGATGCTGACTGCAGAGGGATTTGAACCCATCTGCTACGCAGACAATGTTATAATACTTCTTAGGGGATCCGAACCAGCTATGCAGAAGGGTCAAAAAAATCTTGCATATGGCATATGGCTGGGCTAGACCCAGAGGCCTCAATGTTAACCCAAAAAAGACCGAAATATGCCTGTTTACGAAGAAGATGAAGGTGGGCAAATTTAAGGCACCACGCTTCCTCAATAAAACGATTTCGATATCCGACAAGGTCAAATACTTAGGAGTGATCTTGGACGGGAAACTGAATTGGAAGTGTCACATTCAGGAGCGTACTGAGAAGGCTCACAGGTGTTGGTCACTATGTAGACGGGCCGTAGGCTCGAAATGGGGAATGAATCATAGGATAATTCACTGGCTCACAGGAGTGTGGTTAGACCTATACTTACTTAGGCCTCAGTAGTTTGGTGGACTGCGATGGGGAAGAAGTGCGTCATAAGGACAATACAACAGGTTCAGAGAACATGTTGTCTTGGCATAGGCAGAGCGATGAGGACCACCCCTATTAGGGCAATGGAGTCCTTTGTAGATATCCGACCCCTAGACATACAGATTAAGTGTGAGGCAACCACCGCGGCTATGAAACTTAAGGCGATGAGAGAATGATTTGAGGATAGGAGAAGCTCATACCATCACGGTATAATCGAGGTGTTCTTTGAGCCTGTTGTCTTGGCATAGGCGAAGTGGTGACGACCACGCCCACTAGGGCACTGGAGGCTATTCTAGATATCCGACCCTTAGACATACAGATTAAGTATGAGGCAGCCACCGTGGCTATGAAACTTAAGGCGATGAGAGAATGGTTTGAAATTAGGACCAGATCATACCATAGCGGCTTAATCGAGGTGACGATAGGAAATCTGGAAAGAATGGAAGAGGTGTCCGATCGGATACCCCAAACGACACTTGTGGTCAAGTGCGAGGCACTGCTGCCATCGCCACAGTCTTGGATTGATGGAACCCTAGTATTGCCATTTGGTTACACGGATGGATTAAAGCTAGAGGACAGAATGGGCCTGGGGGTCTACATTGAGAATCCAAGGACTGAGATCTGTTTTAGACTGCCTTACCATAATACGGTGCTGCATGCGGAAATCCGGGCGATGACCGAATGCGTGAGGTGGAGTGGTGGTGTGGTGTTAACGAGAGAAGGTCTAGTATGAACATCTTTATGGACAGTAATCATGACGGTAAAATCACGAACAATGTAGGAATTAGAGTTAACGCCTTCTCTGAGGATGGCAAAATCCACATCGTGTGGATGCCTGGCCATAGCGGAGTAACTAGGAATGAGAAATCAAACGCAGCTATTTAAAATCATAACAAAACACCTCATGCTAAATTTCAACCAAGTCGGATGAGAATTGCGACCTCTAGCGGCTGGAGAAGTCAAGATCCCAGATGGGCTTATATGACAGCTATATCGGGTTAGGAACCGATTTGAACCATACTAAACACAGTTGTTGGAAGTGATACTAAAACACTACGTGCAAAATTGCAGTTAAATCGGATGAGAATTGCGCCCTCTAGAGGCATAAGAAGTCAACACCCAATATCGATTTATATGGCAGCTATATCAAAACATGGACCGATTTGGCCCATTTAAAATCTCAACATACTTACACCAATAACAAATATTTGTGCAAAATTTCAAGCGGCTAGTTTTACTTCTTCGAAAGTTAGCGTGCTTTCGGCAGACAGACGGACGGATAGACGGACGGACTGACGGACGGACAGACGGACGGACAGACGGACTGACGGACGGACAGACGGACGGACAGACGGACGGACAGACGGACGGACAGACAGACGGACGGACAGACGGACGGACAGACGGATGGACAGACGAACGGACAGACGGACGGACGGACAGACGGACGAACGGACGGACAGACGAACGGACGGACAGACGGATGGACAGACGGATGGACAGACGGACGGACATACGGACAGACGGACGGACAGACGGACGGACGGACAAACGGACGGACGGACAAACGGACGGACGGACGTACGGACAGACGGACGGACAGACGGACGGACAGACGGACGGACAGATGGACTGACAGACGGACGTACGGACAGACGGATGGACAGACGGATGGACAGACGGACGGACGGACGGACATACGGACAGACGGACGGACAGACGGACGGACGGACAAACGGACGGACGGACAAACGGACAAACGGACGGACGGACAAACGGACGGACAGACGGACGGACAGACGGACGGACAGACGGACGGACAGACGGACGGACAGACAGACGGACGGACAGACAGACAGACGGACGGACAGACGGACGGACAGACGGATGGACAGACGAACGGACAGACGGACGGACGGACAGACGGACGAACGGACGGACAGACGAACGGACGGACAGACGGATGGACAGACGGATGGACAGACGGATGGACAGACGGACGGACGGACGGACATACGGACAGACGGACGGACAGACGGACGGACAGACGGACGGACAGACGGACGGACAGACGGACGGACAGACGGACGGACAGACGGACGGACAGACGGACGGACAGACATACGGACAGACGGACGGACAGACGGACGGACAGACGGACGGACAGACGGACGGACAGACGGACGGACAGACGGACGGACAGACAGACGGACGGACAGACGGACAGACGGACGGACGGATAGACGGACGGACAGATGGACTGACAGACGGGCAGACGGACGGACAGACAGATGGACGGACAGACAGATGGACAGATGGACGGACAGACGGAAGGACAGACGGATGGACAAACGGATGTGCAGACGGACGGACAGACGTACGGACAGACGGACGGTCAGACGGACGGACAGTCGGACGGACAGACGGACGGACAGATGGACGGACAGACGGACGGACAGATGGACGGACAGACGGACGGACAGATGGACGGACGGACAGAAAATGTCATGACGATCAAAAATATTTATACTTTATCGCATATTTCGAGGTGTTTACAAACAGAATGACGAAATTAGTATACCCCCATCCTATGGTGGAGGGTATACAAATACAATCTATGGTGGAACTTAACACGCTTTTACTTGTACAAGCTTATCATGCTAAATATATTACCCTTTAATTGCAATGAATTTGATGTAAAGACTGATATCGAGCCAAGTCGAAATTTTAATATCCTGTACTATATGTCGAACAATATATAAAAAAAATCAAACATGAAATATCAAATAACACTTATTTTTGCCCGTAAATAAGGAAGCTTTAATTATTTTTAAGGACCTTATCCCCCCACAATCATTGTTTGCATTTCTGGACCATCTGGCGAGTGGAATGTGACAACAGAAAACTGTATGAAGATGGCAGAGAGAGCTTTGTCTTCTATAGTCAGTTCGCCAAAATCAACGGACAATGCAGGCGGAGACGGATACAATAAGGGACAAGAAGGCTACAGATGGACGGACAGACAAACCAAGTTTCACGAAACTACGTCAAAAGGTATATTAAGTTGTAATAACCTGTACCACAGCAGCAGTAGGCTATTAACAGTGTGGTCGAAGAACTGCAAAGTTTCTTTTTTCGCATTTCGCCCACCATGATTTATTGCAATTTTGTTGAATTTTGAAGAAAACAATTTGTTTGGACTTTCAGTTTTTATTTATTTTGTTTGGTTTTATGTTCATCAAAATATGCATGAAATGAAATTGACAGGCCTACAGAAAGGCAACGAGAATTTATTAACAAAAAAACAAGTAAAAGCGTGCTAAGTTCGGCCGGGCCGAATCTTATACACCCTCACCCATGGATCGCATTTGTCGAGTTCTTTTTCTGGCATCCCTTTTTAGGCAAAAAACAAGTAAAAAGGCGTTAAGTTCGGCTGGGCCGAACTTTGGATACCCACCACCTCGGGTATATACGTAAACCACCTTTCATCAAAATTCGGTGAAAATTTCATACCTTATACTCATATACCTCATACCGATCTGAACTATATACGACACGGATGTCGAAAAGCGGAACATAAGTCACTGTGTCAAATTTCAGTGAAATCGGATTATAAATGCGCCTTTTATGGGCCCTAAACCTTAAATCCAGAGATCGGTCTATATGGCAGCTATATTCAAATCTGGACTGATCTGGGCGAAATTGAAGAAGGACGTCGAAGGGGCTGACACAACTCATTGTCCCAAATTTTAGCAAAATCGGATAATAAATGTGGGTTTTATGGGTCTAACACCATAAATCGGAGGATCGGTCTATATGGCAGCTATATCCAAATCTGGACTGATATGTGCGATATTGCAGAAGTATGTCAAGAGGCTTAACTTAACTCACTGTTCCAAATTTCGGGGACATCGGGCAATAAATGAGCATTTTATGGGCCCAAAACCATAAATCAAGAAATCGGTCTATATGGCAGCTATATCCAAATTTGAACCGATCTAGACCAAATTGAAGAAATGTGTCAAAGGGCCTAACACATCTTACTGTCCCAAATTTCAGCAAAATCGGATAATGAATGTGGCTATTATGGGCCTTACACCATAAATCGGAGGATCGACCTATATGGCAGCTATATCCAAATCTGGACCGATCTGAGCCAAATTAACGAAGGATGTTGATGGGCCTAACACAATTCACTGCCCTGAATTTCATCAAAATTGGATAATAAATGTGGCTTTTGTGGGCCTAAGACCCTAAACCGGAGGATCGGTCTATATGGCAGCTATATCCAAATCTGAACCGATCTGGACCAAATTAAAGAAACATGTCAAAGGGCCTAACACAA
This sequence comes from Stomoxys calcitrans, assembly GCF_963082655.1. Taxonomy (NCBI): domain Eukaryota; kingdom Metazoa; phylum Arthropoda; class Insecta; order Diptera; family Muscidae; genus Stomoxys; species Stomoxys calcitrans. The sequence continues at coordinate 138,249,878 of NC_081556.1, read as the reverse complement.
CTCACTGTCCCAAATTTCAGCGAAATCGGACCATAAATGTGGCTTTTATGGGCCTTAGACCCTAAATCGGAGGATCGGTCAATATGGCAGCTATATCCAAATCTGGACCGATCTGGACCAAATTAAAGAAACATGTCAAAGGGCC
>NC_081556.1:138184733-138244733 GCF_963082655.1 Stomoxys calcitrans | reverse complement strand
GACGAATAGAAGAACGGTTGAAAGAGCGGACGGATGGAAAGGCGGACAGAAAAACGAATGGAAGGACGGTTGGGCGGAAGGACAGACAAATAAATGCACAAACGGAAGCACGGAAGATTGGGTTGAAGGATGTATGAACGGATGGAAGGGCGAACGGATTGAAGAAAGACGGACGAAAGGATGGAAGAAAGTGTGGATAAAAGGACGAACTAGCTGAGGTACTGATAGATGGATGACTATTGGATGGAAAGACGCATAGAACAACGGATGGAAGGACAGACAGGAAAACCAATGGAAGGGCACACGGATGGGAGGAAGTATGGACGGGTGGAACGACGAATGGGCGGATGGAAAGACAAATGGGTGGAAAAAAGGACGCACGGAAGGTCAGATTGAAGGACGTATGAACGGACGGAAGGGCGAACGGATTGAAGAAAAGACGGACGGAAGGATGAAAGGAAGTGTAGATAAAAGGACGAACAAATTGGGGGACTGGTGGATGGATGACTATCGGATGGAAAGACGCATAGAAAAATGGATGGAAGGGCGGACGGAAAAACCAATGGAAGGACGAATGGGCGGATGGAAAGACAAATGGGTGGAAAAAAGGACGCACGGAAGGTCAGATTGAAGGACGTATGAACGGAAGGAAGGGCGAACGGATTGAAGAAAAGACGGACGGAAGGATGAAAGGAAGTGTGGATAAAAGGACGAACGAAGTGAGGGACTGATGGATGGATGACTATCAGATGGAAAGATGCATAGAAGAATGGATGGAAGGGAGGACGGATGGAAAGACGAATTTGGGAAGGACAGACAAATGAATGGACAAAAGGACGCACGGAAGGTCTGGTTGAAGAATCTATGAACGGACGGAAGGGCGAACGGATTGAAGAAAAGACGAATGGAAGGATGAATGGAAGTGTGGATAAAAGGACGAACGAAGTGAGGGACTGATGGATGGATGACTATCAGAGGGAAAGATGTATAGAAGAATGGATGGAAGGGAGGACGGATGGAAAGACGAATTTGGGAAGGACAGACAAATAAATGGACAAAAGGACGCACGGAAGGTCGGGTTGAAGAATCTATGAACTGACGGAAGGGCGAACGGATTGAAGAAAAGACGGCCGGAAGGATGAAAGGAAGTGTGGATAAAAGGACGAACGAAGTGAGGGACTGATGGATGGATGACTATCAGATGGAAAGATGCATAGAAGAATGGATGGAAGGAAGGACGGATGGAAAGACGAATTTGGGAAGGACAGACAAATGAATGGACAAAAGGACGCACGGAAGGTCGGGTTGAAGAATCTATGAACGGACGGAAGAGCGAACGGATTGAAGAAAAGACGGCCGGAAGGATGAAAGGAAGTGTGGATAAAAGGACGAACGAACTGAGGGACTGGTAGATGGAAAGACGCATAGAAGAATGGATGGAAGGGCGGACGGAAAAACCAATGGAAGGACACACGGATGGGCGGAAGTATGGGCGGGTGGAAGGACGAATGGGCGGGTGGAAGAAAGGATGTGCGGAAGGTTAGATTGATGGACGTATGAACGGACGGAAGGGCGAACGGATTGAAGAAAAGACGGACGGAAGGATGAAAGGAATTGTGGATAAAAGGACGAACGAATTGAGGGACTGATGGATGGATGACTATAGGATGGAAAGACGCATAGAATAACGGATGGAAGGACGGACAGAAAAACGAATGGAAGGACGGATGGGTGGAAGGACGGACGGCGGTAGGACGGACAGCCGGGAGGACGGACAGCCGGAAGGTTAGATTGATGGACGTATGAACGGACGGAAGGGCGAACGGATTGAAGAAAAGATAGACGGAAGGATAAAATTAAGTGTGGATAAAATGACGAACGAAGTGAGGGACTGATGGATGGATGACTACCGGATGGAAAGACGCATAAAATAACGGATGGAAGGACGGACAGAAAAACGAATGGAAGGACGGATGGGTGGAAGGACGGACGGCGGTAGGACGGACAGCCGGGAGGATGAACAGCCGGGAGGATGAACAGCCGGGAGGACGTACAGCCGGGAGGACGGACACCTGGGAGGACACACGGATGGGCTGAAGGACGAACGGACAGAAGGAAAGACAAATGCATGGACAAAAGGACGCACGGAAGGTCGGTTGAAGGACGAATGAACGGACGGGAGGACGAACTGGTGGAAGAAATAACGTTCGGAAGGAAGGGCAGATAACAGGACGGGGGAACTGAGGGACAGAAGGATGAGTAACTATCGGATGGAAAGACGGACAGAGGAACGCACGGATGGATGGAGAGATGTTCGGACGGAAGGAAGTATGGAAATGCGTACGAAAGGATGAATATACGGAGGGAAGGACGAACGGAAGGACGTACTGAAGGACGTATGAACGGACGGACAGAAGGACGGACGGATAGAAGTACGGACGGATAGAAGGACGGACGGACAGAAGGACGAACGGCCAGAAGGACGGACGGACAGAAGGACGGACGGACAGAAGGGCGGACGGACAGAAGGACGGACGGACAGAAGGACGGACGGACAGAAGGACGGACGGACAGAAGGACGGACGGACAGAAGGACGGACGGACAGAAGGACGGACGGACAGAAGGACGGACGGACAGAAGGACGGACGGACAGAAGGACGGACGGACAGAAGGACGGACGGACAGAAGGACGGACGGACAGAAGGACGGACGGACAGAAGGACGGACGGACAGAAGGACGGACGGACAGAAGGACGGACGGACAGAAGGACGGACGGACAGAAGGGCGGACGGACAGAAGGACGGACGGACAGAAGGACGGACGGACAGATGGACGGATATAGAGAAGGACGGACGGACAGAAGGACGGACGGACAAAAGGATGGACGGACAGAAGGATGGACGGACAGAAGGACGGACGAACAGAAGGACGAACGGACAGAAGGACGAACTTATAGAAGGACGGACGGATAGAAGGACGGACCGTTGGAAGGACGGATGCATGGATGGTCTTAAAGACGGAGGGAAGGGGGGATAAAAGGACTAACGGATAGACGAACGCATAGACGGAAAGGAGGATGGAAGTACGAAAGGATGAATGGAAGAACTAACGAAATAACCTTCGTCCTTAGGGACGGATATATAGAAGAACGGACGAAAGGAAGGACGGATGAGAGGAAGGGCGGGCGGACAGGGGGACGGACGGACACAAGGACGAACGGACAGAAGGATGGATGGGCATAAGGACGGACGGATAGAAGGACGGACGGACAGAAGGACGGACCGACAGAAGGTCGGACCGACAGAAGGACGGACCGACAGAAGGACAGACCGACAGAAGGTCGGACGGACAGAAGGACGGACCGACAAAAGGTCGGACGGACAGAAAGTCGGATGGACGGATAGAAGGACGTTTCGTCGGAAAGACGGATGCATGGATGGTCTTAAAGACGGAGGGAAGGGAGGATAAAAGGACGAACGGATAGACGATTGCATGGACGGACAGAAGGATGGACGTACGAAAGGATTAATGGTAGGACAGATGAAAAAAACCTACGGAAGGACTAAAAAAAGGGCGAACGCACATGGCTTAAAAGTCTAAGGCCCTACAATTGGATCTCATATCAATATTTCAATGACCTGATTAGACTGTCCCATGCAATAAGGTTTATTTTTTTTTTTTGTTTTGCAAAATAAGCTAACTCTCACCCTTCATGTTTATCTTTTTCATCCCAATACGCAAAATACCAAATATTATGGCGATGGGCTTACGATACGACATACCTATGCAAAGTCCAAAGGCCTCGATGAAGGTTTCTAGAAAAAGTATACAGAATAAGGAAGACGGAAGACGGAAGGCATTGTGCAGACTAAGAAAGGTCTCAAACAACTAGGCACTGTGTCCGATTAGCTTAAGGAATTTCGGGATTTAGTTTCCCTAAAGAGGGTGTTAAGGGGAAGGCGTATGCTGAATGGGAAGCAATAACACCTCGGTCTTCACTGACAACTCCAAGATGGGGTTAGGGACAAGATTGGAGGTCTATTCGGATACACTCGACATTGGTGTGTCGCTGATACTTTCGGACAAAAGAACAATTTGAGAAAGATCTCAGACTAGCAGGCCTATGTCCGATTAGACTTACGATCTTCGGGATTTGCTTCCGTTAGCGATGATTTGGGTGCAGATGGTGTGTGTGTGGTCTTCACTGATGACTCCAAGATGGGTTTGGGCGCGAGATTGGAGGTCTATTCGAATACACCCAATATTGGTATATGGCTGATACTGTCAGATAAAAAAGAACAATCTTTCAGGCAGATCCCTATGACAATGCGACAGCCGCCAGTAAAATAATGGGAAGGGATAGCAGCGCTTCAGGCCTTGAATTTGAATATGACATCCAAATAATACGAGGAATGCTAAGGGTCCCTGAATTAAGTCTCAGGCTCAGGACATAGTGCAGATTTACATTTCCAGACTCGTTGCTATTCCGGAAAATCAGAAGGCAGACGAATATGTTTGGAACGGCTCGTTTACAGGAACAAACCAATCACCGGCCTTGCGTACGAGCCATGATAGACGACCAGTGCAAAATCGGTGTCTAGATGGGAATCCAGCCAATATTAGCAGTGCTGTCTGACCTACCGTCAGTCGAATGAGGATAAAGTTACTCTTTTGTCTTCATTCGACTGGGAATGATGGCAGATGTCATAAATGTCATGTCATAATGGTCTACTGTGAACTAAGAGTCATGGTGGCACACATGAGTCTCCTGTAAAAGGATTGCTGTAGAATTTGTCTTAACTGTCTTGATAAGGATGAGACGGCCAAGCGCTTTATTTTCATGGGCAAGTCTACAGGGGCATAGGCCTTTCGTCTTGAGGAGGTTGGTTTCCTATAATCTGCGTCGCGGCTGATTGTATATCAGGGGAGTCCTTCTTTGTTGATGGATTGGAAGTCGTTTTCCTGAAAAGGAATTTCTGGGTTGGGGGCAGCCCTCCAATCCCTGGACCCTCTGTATACATGGATAAGTCTAAATTGCAATGGGGCACTGTAGCAGGAGTGTTCATTAAGTTTTTTGGAATCAGGGCATCTTATAGGCTTCTGGACGAATGCAGGGCCTTTCAGACGGAGGTCTTCGCTACCCTGAAGGCACTGGAGAGATGATGTTGATGCGGGAGCGGTGGCCCGATCAGACCTTCACTATATACGTGAATTGTCAAGAGGCGTTGAAGATTCTGGCGTGTAGCCGCATGATACAAACTGGTTACAAGATACAAAGAGGTTCTTCGAACCATGGGAAAGGCTTTCAAGCTCTGCTGTGTCCAAGGCCGTCAAGGAGTGCCGCAGAAATCACGAAAGCGGTCGAACGCAAAGAGATAGCCGCTTGAAATTTTGCACAGAAACAAAATATTGATATAGGTCATTGGGGATTGAAAATGGCCAATATCGGTTAAGATTTCGATATAGCTCCCATATAAACCGATCTCCCGATTTGACTTCTTGAGCCCCTGGAAGCCGCAATTTTTGTATGATTTAGCTGAAATTTTGCATGTAGTGTTCTGTTATGACTTCCATCAACTCGGGAAAGAACGGTTTGAATCGGTGTATAACCTGATATATTTCCCATATAAACCGACCTCCCGATTTGACTTCTTGAGTCCTTAAAAGCCGCAATTTTCATCCGATATGGCTGACATTTTGCATGTAGTGTTCTGTTATGACTTCCATCAACTCGGGAAAGAACGGTTTGAATCGGTGAATAACCTGATATATTTCCCATATAAACCGATCTCCCGATTTGACTTCTTGAGCCCCTGGTAGGCACAATCTTTGTCCGATTTGGCTGAAATTGCGTTTAGTTTAGCATTTAGTGTTCTGTTGTGACTTCCAACAACTGTTCACAGTGCGGTGCAAATCGGTCTATAACCTGATATAGCTCCCATATAAACTGATCTCCCAATTTGACTTCTTAAACCCTGGCAATCCGCAATTGTTGTCGGATTTGGCTGAAATCTTGCACGTGTTGTTCTGTTATGACTTCCAATAACTGTGCCAAGTACGCTCTAAATCTCTCGATTATCCCTGTTGGGTTCGTAGAAGCTTTAATTTTTGATGTTTCAGCAGAGGCTTTGTATGTAGAATAAAATTATGCCCTTCAACTAAATTTATTTTGTATACATTTTTAGGAAAATCAATGGTGGTGGGTTTTCAAGATTCGTCCTGGCCGAACTTAGCACGCTTTTACTTTTTTACTTGTTCCCTTATTTTCTTTTCGATTAATTATTGAGCAAAGCAAAATCTCTTTTGCCTCTCCCTCCCTCTTCCAGTTAAGGTGCTATGCAGATTTTTTCCAATTTTCAGTACAATAAATTCAACTCCACCCTAATATTCTGGTGCTCCTTTGCCAACAAAGAACTCCAGCTACAAACAAGCACTTCATAGGAAGGTAGAAAACATTTAAATGAAAGAAATGCACTTTTCCACACACCTCCCCGCCTCACCCAAAGGGCATTGTTTACAAACAACACTGCAGAGTCACGACACCCAACTTTTGTTTGCCTACATGGCCTGCTTAGCATGCTTTCTTGCTTGTTTATTGTGTGTCCAAGTTATTACTGGGGGAGCTTTTTTGTGACGTCACTGAGGACAAAAAAAAGAGCTTTAAGGCATGCGCATTGACATCTAGCGTAAATTCAGCCATTGACATTTTAGCGTAAACGTGAAAGCACATCCCTCTCTCTCTCTCTTACTCGCTCTCTCTCTCCTCCAAACACCACAGAAGAGAATTCTCTGTGTGTGAGTGCGAGGCATGTGAACCGTTTGCTATGAAACTTTAATGCGGCCACAGTCATTCAGTGCAACGCGGACATTGGCCCCTTCAAGACATCATTCGTCGTTTGTCGTCGTCAGTGGATTCAGTCACAGGTACCGGAAAAACGTTTTTGCGTTTGATGATCTCTTCTTACTGTTTTGAATATGGACAACGTGAAAGTAGCGAGCGCGGCAGCATAGTAAAGGCGGAAAAAATAGCTCAAGCTAGATTAAATAAAACAGAAAATAATTTTGTTTGTGGAAATTAAAATATTTTTTGAAAATAGTGAGGTGCTTCCAAAAATTTTGTTATTTGTGGCATACAATCACATTTGTGGCATATTGTTTTCTTTGCCTCCATACCATTTCCATTGTGCGTTGGCCTATTTTGGACGTACATAACTTGGAATTTTCATATATGCAAGCATGGTCGGCAAAATGTGAAAAAAAATCAGTTTAACTAAAACCATAGAGGCCTCAACAACGCCCGTTGAATACAGAAAACCTGAAAAGCCAAACACAGAGTGAAGTGCATTTGTCTTAAATGAAATATTAAAAATTTATTAAAAAAAAAAAATAGTTCATAGGCAAATTTTTAACTTAATACAAATTTATAAGAAAAATAAGACTTTAAAAAAGAATATCTGAAAAATTGCTTTGAAACAAATGTTTTGTGTAAAAAATTTTAAGCAGTTCTATTTAGAATTCAATAGTGTATATTGAAGTATTGTGGAAATTTTTTATTTTTAAAAAAGTAAAAAAGTGTAGCTAAACATTTTTCGGAATATACTGTGAGTGGTTTGAAAAAAATATGTTAATATAAAAAAACTTTTAATAAGCCGAAAAAATACCAAAAAGTAATAAAAAGAAAATTTGAAACTTCCAAACCCAATAAAGAATGGTATTAAAATCCAAGAATGATTTTATTTAGTCAGCACTTGTGTTTAATAAAATAAAAAAAATATAAAAAAAAATTCAATCCAATTTTAATGAATTCACTAAAAATTAATAATCATCTAAAGAAAGAGGAAGCAAATTTTAAATTAAATAACTCAGAACTTATTATCAATTTTCAAAATGTCAGCGAATTGATAGTACATTCCATATAATTTAATGTTTGAAGTTTATTTCATGTAAATGTTGACCGTGACTGTGCCTCAAGAGGTCCATGTCTTTCCAACATTTCGGCCGATATCTCACGAATAAATGCTGCAATGTTGTCTTCCAAAGCGTCGATTGAAGCGGGCTTGTCTCTCTATGGACATAAAGCTTTAAGAAACCCCTGCAAAAAATAGTCTCATGGCATTCAATCGCAGGATGTAGAGTGCCAATTGACCGGACTCGCCTCTCAATCTCTCTCTCAGTCCATTGTTACGCGTTCTGTGTGGCATGTGGCACCGTCTTGTTGAAATCACATGTCATGCAAGTCAAGTTCTTGCATTTTAGGCAAAACAAAGTTGGATATCATCTTACGGTAGTACTCACCATTCACATTTACATTACCATTCGCAATCATCTTTGAAGAAGTACGGTCCAATGATGCCGCCAGCATATAAACCGCACCAAATTGGGACTTTTTCTGGATGCATTAGTAGCTCTGGCTACTCTTCATTTCAAAATCGATAATTCTGCTTATTTAAGTACCCTTATTTACATTAATTGGATAGGACAGAACATTTGTTCCAATAGCCCAACGTAGAATAGCGTTTCAAGCGCCTCGATCTTCTGCGTTTATTCTAAAGTTTCGAGGTGTTTCCCATCACTTGATCTTTCCATCGGGCTTTTGGTCTTCGCGGTTTGCGTGTACCACCGTGTTTGCCTGCAAAAGACTTTTTTGCTGGAGCTTCATCATCCATGCTGATAACATGGCCTAGCCAACGCATCCGTTGGTTGCCCAAAAAGTAATTGCGGATTTTTCATATAGTCGGCGTTGACAAATTTTTTCACAGCTTATGACTCTGTAATTGCATTCTTTCTTCTGTCAGTTATCAGCTGTTACATTCAGCTTGCTTTAGAAAAAAAGTGTAAAAAAAGTATATTTGATTAAAGTTCATTCTAAGTTTTATTAAAAATTCATTTAATTTCTTTTAAAAAATCGGCAATTACTTTTTGGGCAACCCAATATTTTGATGCGTGTAACTATGCTATCGTCGTCATACAGCTCATAAAGTTCGTGGTTCATGCGACGCATATATATTCCCTTTAACGCAAACTGGTACATATATTTAACGAAGAATCTTTCTCTCAAATACTCCAAGTACTGCCTCATCTGCTTTCACAAGTACCCAGGCCTCAGAACCATATAAAAACACGGATGGTATCAGTGTCTTGTATAGTGTAATCTTCGTCTATGGAGAGGTGGCCTTGTTTCTAAACTGCTTACATAGTCCAAAGTATCATCTGTTTGCCAGTATTATTCTTCGCTTAATCTCAAAACTGGTGTCATTCATTTCGGTTGAGGCGGTGCCGGTGCTGACTACCTCAAAGTTCTGAATCCCAACTTTTTCCATTTTCTTTATCTGCTCGGTTGTGCAGGGCTTTTTGGGAGTTGAAACCATCCACTTCGTCTTATCTCCATTTACTGCCAGACCCATTTTCACTGACTCTCTCTTTCGATTCTTTCAAAGGCTGCAGTTACTACTTCCGGTCCGGACCGACCTATGATGTCGATGTCGTCGGCATAGGCGGGTAGCATGTGGTCTCTTGTCTTGCAACTTCTCCAGCAGGACATTAAATCGCACGATAGTCTACAAGTCTGAAACTTTCTTTGGTATTAAATAGTTCCGAGAGATTCTTTCCTATTCTTACTGAGGAACGTAAGCTCGAAATGGGGCCTGAATCCGAGGATATTCCACTGGCTCTACAGGAGCTCGATTAGACCAACACGCCTCAGTTGTTTGGTGGACTGCTATGGGGAAAAACTGCAACATAAGGACCATACAACAGGTTCGGAGTTGTCTTGGCATGGGCGGAGCGATGAAGACCACTCCCATTAGGGCAATGGAGGCCATTCTAGATATCCGACTCATTGACATACAGATTATATTGAATTGCCCAAAAAGTAATTGCGGATTTTTTAAAAGAAAGTTAATGCATTTTTTTTATTAAAACTTAGAATGAACTTTAATCAAATATACTTTTTTTACACTTTTTTTCTAAAGCAAACTAAAAGTCACAGCTGATAACTGACAGAAGAAAGAATGCAATTACAGAGTCACAAGCTGTGAACAAATTTGTCAACACCGACTATATGAAAAATCCGCAATTACTTTTTGGGCAACCATTTATGAGGCAGCCACTGCGGCTATGAGACTTAAGCGATAAGAGAATGGATTGAGGATGGAAGCAGGTCATACCATCGTGGCATAATAGAGGCGACGAAGGGAAACCGGGAAGGAAGGGAGAAAGTTTCAGATCAGATACCTGAGATAAACCTCAAAGTCCGGTGCGAGGCACTGCTGCCAGCTCTACACTCTTGGATTGACGGAATCCTAATTTTGCCATCTGGAAGATAATGTTACACGAATGAAACAAAGCTAGAGGACAGAGTGGGGACCTGGGGGTCCACATTAAGAACCCAGGGACTGAGATCTGTTTTAGACTGCCTGACCATAATACGGTCCTGCAGGCGGAGATCTGGGCGATCAAGGAATGCATGAAGTGGTGTGGTGCTAACGCGAAGATGTCGAGTGTGAACATTTTTACCGACAATAAAATTGCCATAAGGGCAATAACAACCAGGACGGTAAGCTCACGAACAGTTTTGCAGTGTAAAAAGGAGATTAACGCCTTCTCCGAGGATGGCAAAATCCGCATCGTTTGGGTGCCGGGCCATAACGGAGTAAGGGGAAATGAACGGGCAGACGATTTGGCGGTGAAGGCCAGAGGACTGCCGTCAATAAACTTGGTTAACCCGAAGCTTTTCGGGTTGACGCAGTCCGAGTTAAGCGAGTGGGCGACGAATGCGCATGCCACCCTGTGGAACTGCGTAATAATGGGTTGCCCAAAAAGTAATTGCGGATTTTTTAAAAGAAAGTAAATGCATTTTTAATAAAATTTAGAATGAACTTTAATCAAATATACTTTTTTTTACACTTTTTTTCTAAAGCAAGCTAAAAGTAACAGCTGATAACTGACAGAAGAAAGAATGAAATTACAGAGTCACAGGCTGTGAAAAAATTTGTCAACGCCGACTATATGAAAAATCCGCAATTACTTTTTGGGCAACCCAATACATATTTCCAAGCATTCATCTAAACGGCCAAAATTCTGTGGAAATAGTTGAAACTTTTAATAACAAAATTGCACCCGAAACTTAATCTCAAAAATAATATAAAAAATCCACAATTAATCATATAGTGTTTTAAAAATAAAAATCAATTTTCTTAAATTTCAGATTTACCTACATATAAATTGTGAAAAATAAATCAAAACAATCAATAGCAAAAACCTCCAATTTTCTAAATAACACGTTGCCGGAAAATTGCTTTTAAATCACGATACGATTTAACAACCGTGTGTTTGTCGTCAGTTGCATTAAAATAACATTTGCCAGGTTTCCGTTTCCTTTCGTGTCGAACATTTGTCATAATTAAACCTTTTTGCCATCGTCTCCCACCCAATTGTGGTTGGTGTTTCGTCAGTGATTACAAAGCATTTATACTGTAAAAAAAACGAATATTTGTGAGTGAATTTAACAAAAGTACATTGACTTCGTCGGCTTAGTGAAACTCCTCATCATCAGCATATAAACCAAATATTTGGATTACATTGGACCAAAGGTAAGTCCTTTTATGCCTCTATTAATATGATGGGTTTTAAGGTGGTCAGTTGCTATCTATTCTTCTTTATTTAAACTTGCCATCGGTCATTTGTTCTTCCTCTTGTCCCTGACAAATTTTCAACTGGGGAATATCGTGTTTTATTGTTATTGCCGGTTGACCTAAACAATATATGGCACTCATGCTCATACATTCAGACATTCACACACAAGCACACGCGAGAAATCTCAAAGGACAAATGTTGTTAAGGAAAACACACCAACAACAAAGCAAAAACATAAGAGAAATGAGATTGTTTGAACTTTGCATTTACCTTTCGCGAGCCCAATGCCTAAACCCAAACCCCAACCCCAACCCCATATGAATGTCTGAACATGACTTTGATATATACCATTTTAAATGTCCCAGTTGTTCAATAACTCAAAGTGTTTGGGGGATATTTTATGACATGGCATGCACAAGGCACTTTCAAATATGTTGTGACTGCAGAGAAAAACATGACAACAAAACAAAAAAAGTTTGGATTTTTATAACAAAAAAACAAAAATTAAAGCAAGTCAAAATGTGTAAAAAAAAATCTATGCCAGCAATAGGAAAAGTGGCAAAAGTTTCAACGTTGGCCCCAGGAATGCAACAAGTGGGAATGAACAATCAAAACTATCCTCTTGTGAATCCCAAGAGTCTAAAACCAGCTGTTATAACACGTTACATCATCTCTTTTTATGCTCTTGCTATACATTGATAAATGAGTTCAAGAAAAGAATAAAGTTGTGAAAGATACTCTCAGAGAAATAACAGAAACAAGTAAAAAGTCGTTAAGTTCGGCCGAGCCGAACTTTGGATACCCGCCACCTCGGGTATGTATGTAAACCACCTTTCATCAAAATCCGGTGAAAATTTCATACCTTATGTCCCATAGCAGTTATATTGAAATATGTTCTGATTTGCACCAAATACTAATCGGTACAAGTCATTTTTCAATTGTGTATAACAAAATATTGGTCTTTTTAAAATCTATAACTACAAATAAACCGATCTGAACCATATGCGACACTGTTGTTGAAAAGCATAACACAAAGAACTGTCCAAATCTCGGCAAAATCGGACAAGAAATGCGCCTTTTATGGGCCCAAAACCAAATAATAATCGGTACAAGTCATTGTTCAATTGTGTATAACAAAATATTGGTCGTTTTAGAAGCTATAACTAAATGAAATGCGCCTTTTATGGGCCTATATGGCAGCTATATTCATATCTGCACCGATCTGGGCCAAATTGACAAAGGACGTCGAAGAGCCTAAAGCAACTCACTGTCACAAATTTCAGCAAAATCGGACAATAATTGCGCCTACTATGGCCCCATAACCTAAAACCGAGAGATCGGTCTATATGGCAGCTATATCCAAATCTGAACCGATCTGAGCCAAACTGAAGAAGGATGTCGAAGGGCCTAACACAACTCACTGTCCCAATTTGCGGCGACATCCGACAATAAATGCGCTTTTATGGCCCCAAAACCTAAAACCGAGAGATCGGTCTATATGGCAGCTATATGCAAATCTGAACCGATCTCGGACAAATTGTAATAGGATGTAGAAGGGCCTAACACAACTCACGGTCCCAAATTTCAGCAAAATCGGATAATAAATGTGGCTTTTATGGGCCTAAGACAATAAATCGAAAGAACGGTCTCTATGGCAGCTATAACCAAATCCCGACCGATCTGAGTCAAGTTGACGAAGGATGTAGAAGGGCCTAACACAACTCACTGTCCGAAATTTCAGCAAAATCGGATAATAAATGTGTCTTTTATATGCCTAAGACCCTAAATCGGAGGATCGGTCTATATGACAGCTATATCCAAATCTTAACCGATCTGGGCCAAACTGGCGATGGATATTGAAGGGCCTTACATAACTCACTGACCCAAATTTCAGCAAAATCGGATAGTAAATGTGGATTTTATGGGCCTAAGACCCCAAATCGGAGGATCGGTCTATATGGCAGCTATAACCAAATCTGGATCAATCCGGGTCAAATTGAGGAAGGATGTCGAAGGGCCTAACAAAACTCACTGTCCCAAATTTCAGCAAAATCGGATAAAAATTGTGGCTTTTATGGGCCTAAGACCTCAAATCGGAGGATCGGTCTATATGGCAGCTATATCCAAATCTGATCCGATCAGGGCTAAATTGAAGAAAGATGTCGAAGGGCTTAAGACAACTCACTGTCCCAAAATTTAGCCAAATCGGATTATAAATGTGACTTTTATATGCCTAAGACCCTAAATCGGAGGATCGGTCTCTATAGGGGCTATATCAAGATATAGTCCGATATAGCCCATCTTCGAACTTAACCTGCTTATGGACAAAAAAAAAAAAAAAGAAACTGTGCAAACTTTCAGCTCAATATCTCTATTTTTGAAGACTGTAACGTGTTTTCAATAGGCAGACGGACGGACATATCTAGATGGTCTTAGATTTTTACGCTGATCAAGAATATATATACTTTATAGGGTCGGAAATGAATATTTCGATGTGTTGCAAACGGAATGACAAAGTGAATATACCCCCAACCTTCGGTGGTGGGTATAAAAATGAAATTGTTGCACTTTGTTTGTTTATTTGTTAGTTCCGTATAGATTCAACAACGGTAGAAACAATTTTCACAGATGGTAAAGTTTGGGCCCCCGGTGGAAATACGGTACTACATTTTTTGATATCTGAAGGGGGAGCGGACCCTCCCCCTTACCCTAATTTTCAGAACGCCAGATCTCGGAGATGGGTGGTGCGATTTTAACGAAATTTTGTGTGCTCTTTTATACTAACCTACAAACAAAAATTTCCAAAATTCGGATGGGGCACCTAGGGGGGCCCACCCCAAAAACTACCAAATATATATATATACACCAATCACGACAATATGGGACTCAAATTAAAGGTATTTAAGATTAGAAAACGTATCTGATATCCAATTGTCGGACTAAGTGTTTGGGGAACCACCCCAACCCCCAAAACACCCCTAAATGGGACATATTTACCGACCATGGCAATATGGGACTCAAATGAAAGGTATTTGCGAGTTCAATACGAATCTGATATCCAAATTGGTGACAAAGTTTCTGGGGGAATGGACTCCTTCCCCAACCCCCCCCCCCCCCCCCCCCCCCTCCCCCCCCCCCCCCCCCCCCCCCCCCCCCCCCTCAACTGGACTTATTTACTGACCATGGGAATATGGGGCTTAAATAAAAGGTATTTGAGTGTAGAATTAGAATCTGATATCCAAATATTGGACCAAGTATTTAAGGCATCACCCATTCCCCAAAACACCCCCCAAAGGTTAAAAATTTTTCGACCATGCCAATATGTGGCTCAAATGAAAGGTATTTGAGATTAGAAAATGAATTTGATAACCAATTTTGGGACCATGTGTTTGGGGGACGCCTTATCCTGTAAACTCCCCCTCAAAACCAATGGCAATATGGGGCTTAAATAAATGATATTTGAGAGAAGAGAACGATGCTGATATTTTTTTAAGGCCAAGTGTCTGGGGGACCCGAAAACAGCCCTAAATCACACATCATGAGAATATCGGGTTGAAATAAAGTATTAGGTTGCCCAAAAAGTAATTGCGGATTTTTTAAAAGAAAGTAAATGCATTTTTAATAAAACTTAGAATGAACTTTAATCAAATATACTTTTTTTACACTTTTTTTCTAAAGCAAGCTAAAAGTAACAGCTGATAACTGACAGAAGAAAGAATGCAATTACAGAGTCAGAGAGCTGTGAAAAAATTTGTCAACGCCGCCTATATGAAAAATCCGCAATTACTTTTTGGGCAACCCAATAGTTTTGAGAATGGAGCACACCTTGTATCCAAACTTAAAATCGTAGACCAATAAAGATCATACGGGATTCAGATAAAGGCACTTATATTGTTAAACTGTTAGTCAATGTGAGCAAGTTATTTCACTGAAAGCTCTTAAATTGTCGAAAATAAATATTCCAAGGAAAATTGTGTTCCATATAAAATAAAAGAAGGCGCAGCGAAGCGGATCCGGTCCAGCTAGTCTCATATATCAATGAGTGTCTCCTTTTTGTAGCTGAGCACAGTATCTCACAAATGTCGCTAGCATTAGGAGGGGAAATAGTTTTTCTTATGTTCTCGCTAAGATTCGAATTCAGGCGTTCAGCGTCATAGGTGGACATGCTATCCTACATACACATTTATGAGAGCTATATCCAAATATGAACCGATTTCTTCCAATTTCAAAGGGTATCATCTCTAGGACAGAAAAATGTCATAGCCAAAATTAATGAAGGTCCGATAAAAATTGCGATCTGTACTTTGTCAATAAATTAACATGGACAGACAGAGGGACATAAAAGTGATTCGGAGTCGATCCAAGTACTCATCAAAGGGGCTGCCTTTCTGTCCTTTGGGTCTACAAACAAATACACTAAGTAATAGTACCCCGTACCACAATAGTGATGTACGCAGTAAATATTTATAAAACCTTCACCATTCCCTTAAAAAAGAAAAAATTAAAAAATAATACCATGAACACCCTGTTTAACCACAAACGGTGAAACATCATAATTAAGATGTCAGCAACAGGTTTTTATTTATTGCCACCCATTCAAAGACACCCCCCAAAAAAGACAGTAAATCAATGTGTCCCATATTCAAACTAGTAGCGAAGCTAAATGATTTGTTTTTAGTATCTCTCTCTCCCTCATTAATTACCACAAACATTTGTTTGTGTGGTCACTCTAATCAGGGGGTTGTCATAAATAAAACATTAACCCCCTAGTAAATTGAGTAGCAGCCTGATGGCCTGATGTCTTGGGGGGAGGGGGCATGTGGGGATCTGTGTTGAGAGGATGTTGAGAAGAATGATGTTCAAGTGGGTCAATGTCTTTGAATGGGGGCTGGCTGTGCTTTTTTATTGCCCGGATATTGGAAAAATACCATAAACACCGTTGCCTTCGATTTGTTTTGTGTTTTTGTTTCTTTTGATGGTGTTCGTTGTGATGATGGAAGGTGTATCAAATTTGATTGACATAATTAAAGCACACCTAAGGTTAATTACATCATGTCCATTTGTATTTTTATGTTCATTTTGCCGTAGATATGGGATGGAGGGTAGTCATAGTATTTTGTAAAATTTGTCAAGGCTTTCGAATCGAAACGAATTTTTATGACAGTGAATAAAAGTTTGATGTAAATATTCATTGTTAACATCTTAAGCCATAGAAAAGAAAAGGAATTCTAGCTAAACGTAGTTAGAATTTCCATGAAATTTTAATTTAAGCTAAAAACTGGGGTGTACACTCGACTAATCGTTATTCGTGACCTTTCAAATAATCGAACAACTGAAAATTAAATATTTTTAAATAAACAAATAATCGAATAATTTGGAACAGTTAATCGGTTATTCGAATTTATGTTATTGCAAATTACCCAAAATCTGGTCTGAATATACAAATGGGAAATTTATTTAAATCTCAACCGATTTCGACGAAACTAAAGCGATATAGTGGTAGTCGTAGTCGAGGAAAGCTTTGTGCAAAATTTTGGCAAGATTTGTCAATAAATGGGTTTGCAGTGGCTCTAGTAGCAAGAATCGGGCAAAGTTTTGGCGAGATTTGTCAATAAATGCGCTTGCAGTGACTCACTCTAGTAGCAAGAATCGGCAAATACATATATATCAGCTATATCTAAATCTGAACCGATTTCTATGAACCAACCCAAAAACACACTAAAATAAGTTGTTTGGACTATCATGACAATATGTTACTCAAATGAAATGTATTTGAGAGTAGATTGCGTATATGGGCAATATTGGAAGGGGGCGGACCCTCCCTCGTTACCCCTAAAACGCTATCCAAAATCAAAAGTGAACCGATATGACAATATGGGTATCAAATGAAAGGTATTGAAGAGTAGAATGCGAATATGGTATTAAAAATTGGGTCCAAGTATCCAAAAAGTCGCCCTAACCCCAAAACTTCTCCAAGCAGACAAATTGAACGTTCATATTAATATGGGGCTCAAATGAAAGGTATTCGGGAATAGATTACGAATCTGATGTATAAAATCAGATTGAAGTACAGGGGGTTACACCAATCCCCCGAAAACGCCCCAAATGGGCATATTAACCAATTATGAGTATATGGGACTCGGTGTGATTGTTTGTTCCAGTAAAACCGATTTTGTTCAAATTTTCACAGATTGTGTAGGTTTTTGAGGAAGGAGACATAGGTTATATATTTTTTTTTAAATCGGATGGGGGCGGACCCTCCCCCTAGCCCTAAAATCAAAATTTAACCGATAGGCTCAATATGGGTATCAAATTAAAGGTATTAAAGTAAACGAAAATCGTATTAAAATTTTGGCTCCAAGTACCCAGCGGGCCGCCCCAAGCCCAAAACTCATCATATTTGACGTTCATGGCAATATGGGACTAAAGTAAAAAGTATTCGGTAGTCGATTACAAATATTACATAGAAAATTGGGTCCAAGCTATGTGAGGTCGCCCCACCCCCAAATACCGCTTAATGGGCACATTAGCCGACTGTGGCAATAAGGAGCTCAAATGAACGGTATTTAGGAGTAAAGAAAGAATTTGTTAACTATTTTCAGGGCACACTGCCGGTGGGCGCCCCATCCCCAAAACACTTTTCAAACACCGTCACGTTTACCGACCATGGCAATATGGTGCTTGAGAGAAAAAAGAAATTTGATATACAATTGAAGAGATATGTGTTTGGGGGTTGCCCCACCTCAAAATACTTTTCTAATCGGACGTATTTACCGACCATTGCAAAATGTGACTCATACAAAAGCTATTTGGTATAAGAATATGAAATTGATACTTATTTTTAGGACAATGACCCTGGGCTCCACTTAACCCTCAAACAGGACTTTTTTTTACCCATCATGCCAATATGGGGCTCATATAAAATGTATTTGAAAGTGGAGCACGAAGCTTATATTTACTTTAAGGGAGGCCACCCAACCACCGAAATACCCCGTAAACAAGCAATATTTACCAAGGTGCTAAAATTGGACTCCAAAGAAAGGCATTTGGGAGTAGAGTAGAATTTGGTCCACGAACCGAGCAGGAGCAAACTTCTCATACATCAGTGAGTGCTTTCCGATTCAAGTTTGAACTCAATGATATGGGACCTTTTTTTCGTAGCAAGTTTCGAACGGCGTGCCGCAGGGCGACACCTCATGGCTTAATATTTCGCAAACTTTGCCAGCATTAAGAAGGGCGAGTTTTGGTACGCCTCTAAACCCTTTTGTTGAATATCGTCCAGATCGGACCATATTTGGATATAGCTGCCATATAGACCAATCTCTCGATATTGAATATTGAGCCCATAAAAGGAGCGTTTTTCATTGGATTTTGATGACATTTGTAGCAGTGCGTTTTCATAAACTTGCGAAATCGAAAGCACCTTGTTTTACTCCTTCGAAAGTTAGAGTGTTTTCGAACGACAGACTGATGGATGGACAGAAAGACCGACGGGTGGATGGATGGGCAAAGGGACAGGTGGACGGATAGACGGACGGACGAATAGAGGGATGGACGTATAGACAGACGGACGGACAGCCGGACGGACGGACAGTCGGATGAACGAATTGACGGACGGACGTATAGACAGACGGACAGACAGCCGGACGGACAGCCGGACGGACGAACAGTCGGATGAACGAATAGACGGACGGACGTATAGACAGACGGACGGACAGACGGACAGACAGCCGTACAGACGGATGGACAGGCAGACGGACGGACAGACGGACGGACAGATGGACGGACAGTCGGACGGACAGATAGACGGACAGACGGACGGACAGATAGACGGACAGATAGACGGACAGACGCATGAACAGATGCACGAACAGACCGATGGATAGACGCACGGACAGACGGACGGACAGACAGACGGACGGATAGACAGATGGACGGATAGACGGACAGTAGGACAAATGAACAGACGGACGGACGTATAGACAGATGCACGGACAAATGGATGGACAGACGCACGGACAGACGGACGGATGGACAAATGAATAGACGGACGGACGTATAGACAGACGGATGAACAGACGGACGAACAGACAAACGGACAGACAGACAGACGGATGGACGGACGGACGGACGGACGTACGGACAGACAGACAGACGGACAGACAGCCGGACAGACGGATGGACAGGCAGACGGACGGACGGACAGACGGACGGACAGACGGACGGACAGACGCACGGACAGATGGACGGACGGACAGACGCACGGACAGACGGACGGACGGACAGAAAGACGGACGGATGGATAGACGGACGGACAGACGTACGAACGGACAGACAGACGGACGGACAGACGCTCGGACAGACGCACGGACAGAAAGACGGACAGACGGACGGATGGATAGACGGACAGACGGACGGACAGAAGCTCGGACAGACGCACGGACAGACGCTCGGACAGACGCACGGACAGACGGACGGACAGACGCACGGACAGACGCACGGACAGACGGACGGACGGACAGATGGACAGACGGACGGATGGACAAATGAATAGACGTACGGACGTATAGACAGACGGATGAACAGACGGACGAACAGACAAACAGACAGACAGACAGACGGACGGACGGACGGACGGACGTACGGACAGACAGACAGACGGACAGACAGCCGGACAGACGGATGGACAGGCAGACGGACGGACGGACAGACGGACGGACAGACGCACGGACAGACGGACGGACGGACAGACGCACGGACAGACGGACGGACGGACAGACGCACGGACAGACGGACGGACGGACAGACGGACGAACGGACAGACAGACGGACGGACAGACGCTCGGACAGACGCACGGACAGAAAGACGGACAGACGGACGGATGGATAGACGGACAGACGGACGGATGGATAGACGGACAGACGGACGAACGGACAGACAGACGGACGGACAGACGCTCGGACAGACGCACGGACAGACGGACGGACAGACGCACGGATAGGCGGACGGACAGACGGACAGACGGACGGACGGACAGACGCACGGACGGACGGACGGACGGACGGACAGACGGACAGCCGGACAGACGGATGGACAGGCAGACGGACGGACGGCCAGGCGGACGAACAGACGGATGAACGGACGGATATGGCTAAGTCGACTCAAAATGTCAAGAAGATCTAACAGTTATACGCTTCGTTGAGTCTCAAATCAATAGTTCTATGTATTACAAACGGAATGACGAAATAGGTATACCCCTATTCTATGGTGGATGGTATAAAAACCTAATATTTAAACTTTCCAAAATGGTAGAGATTTTTTCAATGACTATAATTTATTGCCACAAATTTCCCCTTAAGCTCATTGTTTTGATTCTCTCATCCTTTTCATAAACTCTTGCAAACAACAACACCAGCAGTAGAACCCCTTTTTACAGCTCATCTGTTTATTTTCCATTCAAAACTTCCCCAAGGATAGTGGATGACTTTGTTGCAAAGTTAAGGATAATGACAAATAGACATAACTCAATGGAGCATAAAATTTTTCTTCTTCCATTAGATTATTAACTTTGGCATTTTTCCGAGGCGTGTCAAAAACAATAGATTTAATTCATCCATAGAGATATGGTACGCTCCGGAGGCGTATTTTAAAAATAACTTTGAAGAAAATTAATAACCATAAAAGCTTTCGAGTAGTAACATCTGATCCACCCTTCGCCACCCTTCGCCACACTGCCGCACACAAACACAGTAAACGTGCAGTTCTTCAACATGAAGGTCATGTTAGAGTGCAGTGTTTGGCCGAGTCTGTTGCCTTCTTGAGAGACGGCTGCCTGCGTTGATGGGCGAAGGCAAAAATGACGTGATCACTGGCACTTGGAATGCATTTCTTGACATGGGTGGCTTTGCATGTGTAGGGTGTTCTAAAAATAGTTACACTAACGTAGGGGGTTGAAATATTTTGTACTCATGAAATGTTATTAGATGAGGATGCTATGTGTTAGAGTTCGCCTATTTACTGCTAAAATAATTTTTGCGAAAGGTAAAAAAAAATCAATAAAAAACAATCGAAAACAGAAATTTCTGTGATTTGCAGTCATAGCTCTTTTGCCGTGAAAAAATACACAAAGAATACTGAACACTTTTCGCTTTCGCAGAAGTCTTTTGGAATAGCTTCAGCCCCAGTGCTGCCAACCCGAAAAACTTAACTCATAAAAAATCACCATTTGCATCTCAACTATGCCTCAAAATGCGAATTTGGCTACTACTGGTCTTAAGATATTCGAGAAGGATGGGGTGCAGTCGAATACAATATTGTAGCAAATTTTAGCGAAATCAGATAAGAAATGAATCTTTCGTGGGCTCATGAAATTTCGACCGAATTTCAGCAAAATCGGATAATAAATGTGGCTTTTCTGGGCCTAAGACCCTAATCGCCGAATCGGTCTACATGGCAGCCATATCCAAATCTGGACCGATCTGTGTCATATTGCAGAAGAATGTTAGAGGGCTTAACTAAACTCACTGTTCCAAATTTCGGCGACATCGCACAATAAATGCGCATTTTATGCGCCCAAAACCTTAAATCGAGGGATCGGTCTATATGGCAGGTATATCTAAATCTGGACCGATCTGGGCCAAATTGACGAAGGACTTCGAAGGGCCTAACACAACTCACTGTCCCAAATTTTAGCAAAATCGGGTAATAAATGTGGCTTTTACGGGCCTAAGACCCTAAATCCGAGGATCGGTCTATATGGCAGCTATATGCAAATCTGGACCGATCCGGGCCAAGTTAACGAAGGATGCCGAGAATTTAATACATCATTTCGCTGAAATTTGGCACGTTTAACTATGTTAGATCCCACAACATCCGTGTTCAATATGGCACATATCGGTCTGAATTTCGACATAGCTGTCAAATAGAACGATCTCCCGATTTAGGGTCTTCAGCCCATAAAATGGGCATTTATTATCCCATTTCGCTGAAATTTGGCACGGTGGCTTATGTAAGACCTTTCGACATCTGTGCCCTAAATGGTTCACATCGGTCTATAGTTGGATATAACAACCGCGTTCAATATGGCCCCCATCGGTATATATTTGCATATAGCTGCCATACAGACTAATCTCCCGATTTAGTGTCTTGGGCGCATTTATTATCCAATTTCACGGTCGTTGAAAGTCTATACAAGTTCACTTAGAGGGAAATCATATCAACTAATTAACGAATGTTATCCAAGCCAAGCAAAAATCAGCCCAGCGGAAAATTTCATCCATAATTTTTTATACCCTACACCATAGGATGGGGGTATACTAATTTCGTCATTCTGTTTGTAACACCTCGAAATATATGTCGTCCGTCCATCAGTCCGTCCGTCCGTCGGTCCGACTGTCTCTTGAAAGCACGCTAACTTTCGTAGGAGTTAAGCTAGCCACTTGAAATTTTTTAGAAATACTTTTTATTGGTGTAGGTCAGTTGGGAATGTAAATGGGCCAAATCGGTAAATGTTTAGATATAGCTGTCATATAAACCGATCTTGGATTTTGACTCTTTGAGCCAATAGAGCAAGAAATTCTCATCCGATTTGGCTGAAATTAAATATGAGGTGATTTGTTATGACTTCCCATAACTGTGCCAAGTATGGCGCAAATCGGTATATTACCTGATATAGCTGCCATATAAACTGATCTTGGGTCTTGACTTCTTGAGCCTCTGTAGGGCGCAAATCTTATCCGATTAAAGTGAAATTTCGCACGACGTGTTCTGTTATGATATCAAAAAACTGTGTCAAGTATGGTTTAAATCGCTCCATAACCTGATATAACTGCCATATAAATCGATCTTGGGTCTTGACTTCTTGAGCTTCTAGAGGGCGCCATTCCTATCCGATTTCTTGAGCCTCTATAGGCCGCAATTCTTATCCGATTAGAATGAAATTTTGCACGACGTCTTTTGCTATGACTTCCAACAACTGTGCTTAGTATGGTTCAAATCGGTGTATAACCTGATATAGCTGTCATATAAACCGATCTTGGGTCTTGACTTTTTGAGCCTCTAGAAGGCGCAATTCTTATCCGATTGGAATGAAATTTTGCAGGATGTGTTTTGCTATGACTTCCAACAACTGTGCTAGGTATGGTTCAAATCGGTACATAACCTGATATAGCTGCCATATAAACCGATCTGGGATCTTGACTTCTTGAGCCTCCAGAGGGCGCAATTCTCGTCTGATTTAGCTGAAATTTTGCATGAGGTGTTTTGTTATGACTTCCAATAACTGTGCTAAGTATGGTTCAAATCGGTGCATAACCTGATATAGCTGCCATATAAACCGATCTGGGATCTTGACTTCTTGAGCCTCTAGAGGGCGCAATTTTCGTCCAATTGGAATGAAATTTTGCACGTGATGTTTTGCTATGATTTCCAATAACTGTGCTAAGTATGGTTGAAATCGGTCCATAATCTGATATAGCTGCCATATAAACCGATCTGGGGTCTTGACTTTTTGAGCCTCTAGAGGGCTCAATTCTCGTCTGATTTAGCTGAAATTTAGCATGAGGTGTTTTGTTATGACTTCCAATAACTGTGCTAAGTATGGTGCAAATAGGTGCATAACCTGATATAGCTGCCATATAAACCGATCTGGGATCTTGACTTCTTGAGCCTTTAGAGGTCACAATTATTATCCGATTAGCCTGAAATTTTGTGCGACAGATTCTCTCATGATTATCAACAGACGTGTTTATTATGGTCTAAATCGGTCTATAGCCTTATACAGCTCCCATATAAATGGATCTCTCTATTTTACTTCTTGAGCCCCCAAAGGGGCGCAATTCTTATCCGAATGTACTGAAATATTACACAATGACTTCTACAATGTTAAGCATTCATTGATGGTCCGAATCGGACTATAACTTGATATAGCTCCAATAGCATAACAGTTCTTAATCCATATTCTTTGTTTGCCTAAAAAGAGATACCGCTCAAAGAACTCTACAAATGCCATCCATGGTGGAGGGTATATTAGATTCGGTCCGGCCGAACTTAGCAAGCTCTTACTTGTTTTTTAGCTTTAGTCGATTTCATCGCCCATGTGTACGAGTATGCCAACATATGCCAAACAAAATTTAAACCAATAAAAATGAGATTAATTGATCAATTGGCCTCGATTCGATCAAACCTTATCAATTTTTGGATTATAGAACATTATGAAAACATATAGTAAACAAATTTTAATATCTTAATACGAAAAACCAAAAAAAAAAAAACAAATTTCAAACTCAATATTCCCACAGACCATCTAGGTGATGCCTTAAGAATTCCTAATCGGAGAATTTGTTTTTCTTTCCGCCAAAATACGGTTATGCAATACGTTAAAGATTGAAAAAATTTTCCACGTTTTCATAATTCCCCAAAGAAATTTATGTACAAAGTCATCCACTTTGGTGCAAAACGGGGTGCTATTATGGCAGTGTTATGCGATAATATCTGCTTTGGTGCCCCTCCATCAACTCTTGTGAGAAAATTAAAATTTTTTCAAAATTCGCCTTAATTTTCTTTTGAATTCACTACATATCATTTCAAATCCAAGTGAGGCCATGTGTTTAATGTTGAAACGATTTTCGAATATATTTCAAGAAAATAAAATTATATGGGCGTTTCTTGGGGAGGCACAATGTGAACGAACAACCAACAGACAAATTCGGAGAATCTTAAAATTTTGTTTGTTTTTTGAAATTTGCAGATTAAAGTGTCATCAAAAAACTCTGCAGCTTCAGTGTTCTTAGGCTAGGTTAGGTTGAAAAGAGGGTGCAGATATTAATCCACCCCATGCCACTATGGACATACACATACTAAGCCAGTAATTGGCTTGTTGTGTGCTCCAAAAACTATAAAGTAACCTCTAAAAAGAAAATTTAAAGTTAGGAACTCCGTGCTGCTTACAAAATCCTTAATTGTTTTCCATACCACTCCCCTTAGTTGGTTCATGTCTGCTATCGTGTCCCCACATAAGTACCGGTGACTGTTTGCCGCGAAAGCCGGGCAATGACAAAGGAAATGCTTCAACGTCTCATCATCTTCCCCACATGCCCTACACATGCCATCACTTGCCGCACCGATTTTACATAAATGAGCTCGTAGTCCTTTGTATCCCGTTATGGTACCAATAGCTATACTGACCTCCTTCTTGCTTCCTTTCAGTAATTGCCTCGTCTTTTCACGATCTGGATCCCCCCGTAGGATTTTCGCAGTCCTACCGACCGTTTCGCTGTTCCACAATGTTGCATGCGCATTCGTCGCCCACTTCCTTAACCCGGTCTGCGTCGACCCGAAAGGCTTCGGGTTAACCAAGTTTATTGACGGCAGCCCTCTGGCCTACAAATCGCCTACCCTTTCATTTCCCCTTACTCCGTTATGGCCCGGCACCCAAACGATGCGGTTTTTGCCATCCTCAGAGAAGGCATTGATCTCCTTCTTACACTACCAGACTCTTCTTGACCTTAGCGTCCTGGTTGTTTTTGCCCTTATGGCAATTTTACTGTCGCTAAAGATGTTCACACTCGACGTCCTCGCGTTAGCACCACACCACTTCACGCATTTCGTGATCGCCCGAATCTCCGTCTGCAGAACCGTATTATGGTCAGGCAGTCTAAAACATATCTCAGTGCCTGGGTTCTCAATGTAAACACCCAGGCCCACTCTGTCCTCTAGCTTTGATCCTTCCGTGTAACATGATCTTCCAGATGGTAATACTAGGGTTTCGTCTATCCAAGACTGTGCCGATGGCAGCACAGGTCGGTCGTAAGTTCGTCCCTTTGTTCGTCCGGCCGTCTGTTTGTTTATCGGTCTTTCCGTCCATTTGTCGGTCCACCCGTCTGTATATCCGTTTGTATCACCCCCTTCTGTCTATTGAAATCACGCAACAGTCTTAAAAAAATAGCGATACTGTTTTTCAGGTAAACTTATTTCGATACATACTGATCTTGACCTTCTGCAATGGATATGGCAGCCTTATAGACCGATCTCCCGATTAAAGCCTTTGGCCGCATAAATCGCACATTTATTACCAGATTTCGCTGAAGTTTGGCCAAGCGCAGCTAAAATAGGCCCATATTAGTATAAAGCTACCTTATATTGGGTTGCCCAAAAAGTAATTGCGGATTTTTCATATAGTCGGCGTTGACAAATTTTTTCACAACTTGTGACTCTGTAATTGCATTCTTTCTTCTGTCAGTATAAAAAGTATATTTGATTAAAGTTCAGTCTAAGTTTTTTACTTTCTTTTTAAGAATCCGCAATTACTTTTTGGGCAACCCAATAGATCGATCTCGCGATTCAAGGTTTTGATCCGATAAAACGCAAATTTCCTACAATCGTGCCCAGTATGGTCCGAATCGTTGTATAACATGGTACTGCCCCTATATTAACGTCCTGCCTATTTGACTTCTTGAGTCGCATTTTTTAACCGATTTGGCTGAAATTTTGAACAAGTGCTTTGTTATAATTTCCTACCTCCATGATAAGTGTTGTCCAAATCGATCTATAACCTGGTATAGCTCCCATATATACCGATCTCCCGAATCGCCTTCTAAGGCCACTTAAAGCTTAAATTGTTGCCTAATTTGGCAGAAATTTGTTATACGGAAATTTTTAGCAGAATCTCTGGTAGTGGGTTCCCAATATTTGGTCAGGCCGAACTTGACACTCTTTTATTTATTATTTCTATGCCCACCACCGAACATCGGGGGTATTCATTCATGTCTATTTCTCACCCTATAACGTAAACGTAACGACCCTTGGGAGTCGTAAAAATCTAAGACGATCAAGTCATGTCCGTCCGTCTGTCTATTGAAATCAAGCTACAGTCTTTAAAAAGGCATATATTAAGCTGAAACTTTACACAGATTAATTTTTTTTTTTTGTCAATGGGCAGGTTAATTTCGAAGATGGCCTATATCGGATTATTTCTTGATATAGCCGCCATACAGATCGGTTTGACAATTATAGGTCTTAGGTCCATTAAAGCGACATTTACTATCCCATTTCGCTGAAATTAGAGTCAGTGGGTTGTGTTTGCCCTCTCTATATCCGCGTTCAATACGGCCCAGATCAATCTATATTTAGATATGGCTGCCATATATACCGACATCCTGATCTTAGGCCTTTGGTCCATAAAAGCCGCATTTATTATGTAATTTCGCTGAAATTTGCCACAAAGGCTTGCGTTAAGCGACTCTACATACATGCCGAGTATGGTTAAGATCGGACTATATGTGGAAAAAGGTGCCATATATTCCGATCTGTTGAGTTGTGTTAGGCCCCTCGAAATCTGTGTTCAATTTGGCCCAGATCGGTTTTTATTTGGACCTAACTGCCATATAGACCGATCTCTGGATTTAAGGTCATGGATCCATAAAAAAACACGTTTATTACCTAATTTCGATGAAATTTTACACAGTTAACATGACTGCCTTTATGACATCCGTGTCATATATGGATAAAATCGGTCTATATTTGCATATAGGTGTCATATTGGGATGCCCAAAAAGTAATTGCGGATTTTTTAAAAGAAAGTAAACGCATTTTTAGTAATACTTAGAATGAAATTTAATCAAATATACTTTTTTACACTTTTTTTCTAAAGCAAGCTAAAAGTAACAGCTGATAACTGACAGAAGAAAGAATCACAAGCTGTAAACAAATTTGTCAACGCCGACTATATGAAAAATCCGCATGGACTTTTTGGGCAACCCAATATATATCGAGTGCCTTTGATCCTCGATATGACAAGGCTAGTTATTGAGCCTTGCCTTTAAATAACCAATGGCCATTACGTTCCCGCGGCGATTGACCCTGTGGACCAGAACGAGTTTGCTGCCTACAAGAGTTTGACGTGGATCGCTAACTCCATATGCAAATGTGACTGCAATAACAATAGCAATAACCGATCTCCCGATGTAAATTCTTGGATCCACAACTTGATATAGCTTCAGTAGCATGGCAATTTGTATCCACTATCCTTTGTTTGCCTATAAAGAGATACCGGGCACAGAAGGGTGAAGGTTATGTAAGTTTTAGCCCGGCCGAACTTAGCATGCGTTCACTTTTTTTTTTAAGCTCTTTACACCACATTTATATTTCAGCGTTTTATCTCTTTTTTTCAATTTGAATATCCATTTCACAATTTTACTTTTTCTCGTTTTTTAGGCTTTACACATATTTTTATACGCTCCCTCATAGGATGGGGGTATACTAATTTCGTCATTCTGTTTGTAACACCTCGAAATATGCGTCTTAGACCCCATTAATTGTATTTATTCTTGATCGTCATGTCATTTTAAGTCGATATAGCCATATCCGTCCGTCTGTCCGTCCGTCCGTCTGTCCGTCCGTCTGTCCGTCCGTCTGTCTGTCGAAAGCACACAAACTTTCGAAGGAGTAAAGCTAGGCGCTTGATATTTTGCACTAATACTTTTTATTAGTGTAAGTCGGTTAGAATTGTAAATGGGCCAAATCGGTCCACGTTTTGATATAGCTGCCATATAAACCGATCTTGGATCTTGACTTCTTGAGCCTCTGCAATTTGCAAATTTTGCCCATGAACATTCCACTAAGGAACAGGGGCAAACTTCTCACATATCAATGAGTGCAGTCCGATTCATGTTTAAGCTCAATGATAAGGGGCCTCCTTTTTATAGCCGAGTTCGAACGGCATGCCGCAGTGCGACATTTCTCTGAAGAGAAGTTTTACATGGCATAGTACCTCACAAATGTTGCCAGCATTAGGAGGGGAAAACCATCGCCGATCATTTTTTCTGATGGTCTCGCCAGGATACGAACCCAGGCTTTCAGCGTCATAGGCGGACATGATAACCTCTGCGCTACGGTGGCCTCTACAGTGGTAACCTCTGCGCTACGGTGGCCTCCTTCAGCCTCTAGAGGGCGCAATTCTTGTCCGATTTAACTAAAATTTTGCACGTGGTGTTTTGGTATCACTTCCAGCAATTGGGTTATGTATGATTGAAATCGGTTCACAACCTGTTATAATTGCCATATAAACCGATCTGGGTTCTTGACTTCTTCAGCTTTAAGGCAGCGCAATTGTTATCCGGTTTGAGACATCATGTTTTGGTATCATTTCCAACAACTGTGCTAAGTATGGTTCAAATCGGTTCATAAATTGGTATAGCTGCCATATAAATCGATCTTGGATCTTGACTTCTTGAGCCGCTGGGGGGGGCTCAAATCTCATCCGATTTGGCTGAATGACTTCCAACAACTGTGTTAAGTACGGTTCAAATCGGTCCATAAACTGATATAGCTGCCATATAAACCGATCTTGAGTCTTGACTTCTTCACCCTCTAGAGTGCGCAATACTCATCAGATTTGGCAGAAATTTTGTACAACGGCTTCTCTCATGACCATACGACCATACATATGAACATGGTCTGAATCGATCAATAGCTTGATACAGCCCCCATATAAACCTATCTCCCGATTTTGCTTCTTGAGCCCTACAAGGCGCAATTTTTATCCGAATGAACTGAAATATTACACAATGACTTCTACAATGTTCAGCATTCATTTATGGTCCGAATCGGACTATAACTCGATATAGCTCCAATAGCATAACCGTTCTTATTCAATGTTCTTTGTTTGCCGGAAAAGAACTCGATACCAGGAAAAGAACTCGACAAATGCGATCCATGGTGGAGGGTATATACGACTCGGCCCGGCCGAACTTGGCACACTTTTACTTGTTTACTTTTTTTTGATTTTCTCCCACTTTGCGACATTGCTTTTGAATTTCGTAGTAATAGGTTCAGAGTTGGATATAGCTGCCATATATTAAATAAAGCTCCCGATTTATGCTTTAAGAGCCTTTGGCAGGGTATTTCTTAACACCTTACTGTGGTTCCACGTGGAAACAAACATTTTTGAAATCTAGGCTTAGACAAAATTGGCTCAGCAGTGGTTATACCCTCTTAATGCTGGCTACATATGAGAGGAACAATACCATGAATCACGAAATCACACTGATGTACCCCGTTTGGCCTCGACTATAAAAAAGAGATCCCTTATATTAAACTTAAAACTTGATTCGAACTGTACTCTTTGATATGTGGGAAGTTTTCCTTTGTTCCTTAAACGAATTTGACTTAAAAAGATGTCTATATTGAATTTACCCTTTCGACTCAACCCAATAAACATTTTTATATACCTACATACGCAGAAATCAATGATTTTTAAAGTATATATGAATTTTCTAATTGTTTTGGAAACAGACTGCTTGTTTTCTCTCTCTCTCTCCCTCTCTCCTAAAACCGCTTTATATAAACAAATTGGCTTGGGTACAACAATTTTGAAACAAAAAATGGGATTTTCATAAACGAAATCGAAAATTGCTTACACGTATACAAGTCAAGCGACATAGCACGTGAAAACAATGGTTTTTCGTTTTCTACAACGATTGGCTAGCCGACGAATGGCAATTGTTTTAAATAAACACTCATTTGATTTTCTAAACTAAAAGAATATAGTCCGATCTTAATCATATTTGGGTCAGATGTCGGGAGGCTTAAAATAATCAACTGTTTCAAATTTCAGTGAAATCGGTTAAGAAATAAAGATTTTATGGGCTTCAGACCCCTTATCGGCAGATCGGTCTATATGGTAGCTATATCTAAATATACTCTGATCTGAACCATACTTAGGTCAGATATCGGGAGGCTTGAAATAACCAATCGTTTCAAATTTCAACGAAATCGGTTAAAAAATATAGCTTTTATGGGCTTCAGACCCTTTATCGGCAGATCGGTCTATATGGCAGCTATATCTAAATATAGTCCGATCTGAATCATATTTGGGTCTTATGTTAGGAGGCCTAAAAATAATCACTGTTTCAAATTTCAACGAAATCGGTTAAAAAATATAGCTTTTATGGTCTTCGGATCCTTTATCGGCAGATCGGTCTATATGGCAGCTATAACCAAATATAGTCCGATCCGAAACATATTTGGGTCTTATGTTAGGAGGCCTAAAATAACTCACTGTTTCAAATGTTAACGAAATTGGTTAAAAAATATAGCTTTTATGGGCTTCGGACCCCTTATCGGCAGATCGGTCTATATGACAGCTATATCTATATATAGTCCGATCTAAACCCTATTTGGCTCAGATATCGGGAGGCCTAAAACTACTCACCGTTTTAAATTTCAGCAAAATCGGTTAAAAAATATAGTTTTTATGGGCTTCAGATCCCTTATCGGCAGATCGGTCTATATGGCAGCTATATCTAAATATGGACCGATCTGAACCATATTTGCGTCTTACGTTAGGAGGCCTAAAACTACTCACTGTTTCAAATTTCAGCGAAATCAGTTAAAAAATAAAGCTTTTATGGGCTTCAGTCCCCTTATCGGCAGATCGGTCTATATGGAAGCTATATCTAAATATAATCCGATCTGAACAATATTTGGGGGGAATGTCGGGAGACCTAAAACTACTCACTGTTTCAAATTTCAACAAAATCGGTTAAAAAATAAAGATTTTATGGGCTTCAGACCCTTTATCGGGAGATCGGTCTACATGACAGCTATATCTAAATATAGTCCGATCTGAACCATACTTAGGTCAGATATCGGGAGGCTTGAAATAACCAACCGTTTCAAATTTCAGCGAAATCAGTTAAAAAATAAAGCTTTTATGGGCTTCAGTCCCCTTATCGGCAGATCGGTCTATATGGCAGCTATATCTAAATATAGTCCGATCTGAATCATATTTGGGTCTTATGTTAAGAGGCCCAAATCTACTCACTGTTTTAAATTTCAGAGAAATTGGATAAGAAATAAAGTCTTTATGGGCTTCTGACCCCTTATCGGCAGATCGGTCTATATGGCAGCTATATCTAAATATAGTCCGATCTGAATCATATTTGGGTCAGATGTTGGTATGGCTAAAGCTACTCACTGTTTCAAATTTCAACGACATCGGTTAAAAAATAAAGCTTTTATGGGCTTCAGACCCCTTATCGGCAGATCGGTCTCTGTGGCAGCTATATCTAAATATAGTCCGATCTGAACCATATTTGACTCAGATATCGGGAAACCTAAAACTACTCACTGGTTTAAATTTCAACAAAATCGGTTAAAAAATTAAGCTTTTATGGGCGTTAGACCCTTTATCGGAAAATCGGTCTATATAGCAGCTATATCCAAATATGGTCTGATTTGGCCCGTTCAACAACTTAACCAGCGTGCATCGAAAAGACGTATCTGTGCCAAATTTCAGCTCAATATCGCAATTTTTGGGGCCTGTAGAGTGATTACAACAGACGGACGGACAGACCGACAGACGGATAGACGGGTAGACGGACAGACACACGGACGGTCCGAAATATATATACTTTGTAGGCTCGGAAATTGATATTTCGATGTGTTGCAAACGGAATGACTAAATGAATATACCACCTGGGTATACAAAACAAGTAAAAAACGTGCTAAGTTCGGCCGGGCCGAATCTTATATACCCTCCACCATGGTTGCATCTGCCGAGTTCTTAGCGCAGTATCTGTTTTTAGGCAAACAAAGTATAATGAATAAGGACGGAGGAGCAGGTATATCAAGCTATAGCCCGATTCGGGGCTCAAGAAGAGAAATCGGGAGATCGGTTCATATGGCAGCTGTATCAAGCTATAGATCGATTCTGACCGTATTACACACGTATGGTGAAGGCCATGGGAGGAGCCGTTGTACAAAATTTGTGCCAAATCGGATGAGAATTGCACCCTTTAGAGGCTCAAGAAGTCAAGACCCAAGATCGGTTTATATGGCAGCTATATCAGGCTATGGACCGATTTCAACCATACTTCGCACAGTTGTTGGATATCATAACAAAATACGTCGTGCAAAATTTCATTCCAACCGGATAAGAATTGCGCCCTCTAGAGGCTCAAGAAGCCAAGACCCAATATCGGTTTATATGGCAGCTATATCAGGTTATGAACCGATTTCAACCATACTTGGCACAGTTGTTGGATATCATAACAAAATAAGTCGTGCAAAATTTCATTCCAACCGGATAAGAATTGCGCCCTCTAGAGGCTCAAGAAGCCAAGACCCAAGATCGGTTTATATGGCAGCTATATCAGGTTATAGACCGATTTAGACCATACTTTGCACAGTCGTTGGAAGTGATATCAAAACACTAATTGCAAAATTTCAGTCAAATCGGACGAGAATTGCGCCCTCTATGGGCTCAAGAAGTCAAGACCCAATATCGGTTTATATGACAGCTATACCAGATTATGAACCGATTTAAATCATATGGAAGTTGTTGGAAGTGGTACCAAAACACTACGTGGAAAATTTTAGTCAAATCGGACTAGAATTGCGCCCTCTAGAGGCTGAAGTAGTCAAGACCCAAGATCGGTTTATATGGCAGCTATATAAAAACATGGACCGATTTGGCCCATTTACAATCCCAGCTGACCTACACTAATAAAAAGTATTTGTGCGAAATTTCAAGCGGCTAGCTCTACTCCTTCAAAAGTTAGCGTGCTTTCGATAGACAGACGCACGGACAGACAGACGGACAGACAGACGGACGGACATGCCTTGTTCGACTTAATATCTCATAACGATCAAGTATACATATATACTTTATGTGGTCTTAGACGCATATTTCGAGGTGTTACAAACGGAATGACTAAATGAATATCCCCCCCATCCTACGGTAGTGGGTATGCAAAAAAATGATTCATTTTAGGGACTTTGATACTACTCGCACTGAGTGTGGCCAAAGTGTTTTTCCCACTTAAGTGCCAACAAATTTCGCTGACAGCGATTTATACGCTTAAGCAAACAGATGTTGTGAGCTGTTATTTGGCAATTATTGCCTTTGAATTATTTTTCGAATGACAAGAGAAACGAAAAATATGTTGAAATTCTCAAAAAAACAAAAACATTTTCTATTTCTACACAAAATCATAATCCTCTAGATTGCTTTTCGCTTCTTGACGCCTAATGAGTGGGAATTTTTAATCTATAGATATCACATGGCAGACAAAAAAAAAACACAATTTTCTTTTAATTTCACAATAATTGTTGAAGCTAATACCACCCTAATGTTCTTATGATACACATACCGGCCATGCTTTACGCACTCAAGAAAACTTGCTGGGCATTGTGTATCTGAACGCATTCGTTTATTTTTAGTGTTGTTTTTTTTTTCATTTCACTTTCATGGAAATCAAAAAACAAATAAATCCCCAAAAATGTATTGGCAAATCAGCATCAATCTTTAATTCGAAATCATCCATTTCCAGTCATACAAATGAAAGGGGTTGGCCTTTGAGTTGGACGATTGCAGACATCTCGGGGGAGTAAATCAATTTTTATGTCGAAAATTGCTAAATGACAGCAATGGAGTGGGTTTTAAATGCCTCATTTGTTTGTTGCGTCGTGTTGGATGATAGCTATTAGCAATAACGATAAACACCATCGATCTTTTAAGAAAATATACAAAATGACAAAGTTTTTTTTTTAAATTTATTTTGTTGGAGAATTTGCGTCCCTTTTTTATAACCTCCTCCATAGGATGGGGGTAAACTAATTTCGTCATTCTGTTTGTAACACCTCGAAATATTCGTCTGAGACCCCATTAAGTATATATATTCTTGGTCATCATGTCATTTTAAGTCGATCTAGCCATGTCCGTCCGTCCGTCTGTCCGTCCGCTCGTCCATCCGTCTGTCCGTCCGTCTGTCCGTCCGTCTGTCCGTCCGTCTGTCCGTCCGTCTGTCCGTCCGTCTGTCCGTCCGTCTGTCCGTCCGTCTGTCCGTCCGTTTGTCCGTCCGTCTGTCCGTCCGTCTGTCAGTCCGTTTGTCCGTCCGTCTGTCCGTCCGTCTGTCCGTCCGTCTGTCCGTCTGTTCGTCTGTCCGTCCGTCTGTCCGTCCGTCTGTCCGTCCGCTCGTCCATCCGTCTGTTCGTCCGTTTGTCTGTCGAAAGCCGCTAACATTCGAAGGAGTTAAGTTAGCAGCTTGAAATTTTGCACAAATATTTTTTATTAGTGGAAGTCGGTTGGGATTATAAATGGGCCAAATCGGTCCATGCTTTGATATAGCTTCCATATAAACCGATTGTGGGTTTTGACTTATTGAGCCTCTAGAGGGCGTAATTATCGCCCTATTAAAATTCGGAACTTGGTATTTGATATCTCTTCCAATAACTGCGTTAAGTATGATTGAAATCGGTTCATAATCTGATATAGCTGTCATATAACTCGATCTGGGGACTTGACTTCTTGAGCCTCTAAAGGGCGCAATTCTCAATCGATTTGGCTGAAATTTAGCATGAAGCATTTTGTTATAACTTCCAATAACTGTGCTTAGTATGGCGCAAATCGGTACATAACCTGATATAGCTGCCATATAGACCGATCTGGGATCTTGACTTCTTGAGCCTCTAGAGGGCTCAATTCTCATACGATTTGGATGAAGTTCGGCCTGGCCGAACTTAATGCCTTTTTGCTTTTTTTGTATGAATTTTTTGCTGGATCAATGGTGATGGGTTCGAACTTTGCACGCTTTAACTTGATATAGATATGTCGGCTCCTTCGGCAACTGAAAAGTGAATCGGCTCAGAGATGGGAATCTAAAATCCGGTATCCTATTTCTTTAACAGAAAGGCAGCAGCTCTGTCTACCTAAGGTTTCTCTATAACTCATACCTGGTAGCTCTAGAGGGTTAAGCTACATATATTTTGATCGGTGACTCCCTCATGGCTCCCTGAAAGTTGAGTCTTCAATAGAATTTCCACTGTCTGGTTGCTCTCAGTGCATGTCTCATACTTCCGCCTTAAGGGAAATAGACGAGCTGGGATCTTTAGGGAACACTATGTTCAACTTAGGTGCCTTCCAATTATCCATGCAATTGTGTCCAAGAATTCCCTTTCGCTTTAGTCGTCATTTTTATACCCACCACCATAGGATGGGGGGATGGGGGTATACTAATCTAGTCATTCCGTTTGTAACTCCTCAAAATTTCGTCTAAGACCCCATAAGGTATACATGTTCTTGATCGTCTCGACGCTCTGAGTCGATCTAGCCATTGTACGTCCGTCCGTCGAAATCACGATAGCGATCAAATGCGGTCAAAATCACCAAGCATCGAAAAGCTAGATGCTTCAAATTTTGCACAGATACTTAATATTGATGTAGGTTTTTTGGGATTGCAAATGAACCATATCGGTTCAGATTTAGATATCTTATATATAAAAATTAATTTGAGTTTGTTTGTAGGTTTATTTGTTCCGTTTAGACTCAAAAACGGCTAAACCGATTTTCTTGAAATTTTCCCAGATGGTGCATAATGATCCCGTGGTGAAAATAAGGTACTAAATTTGTTGATATCTGAAAGGGGGAGCGGACCCTCCCCCTTACCCTAATTTTCAAAAACGCCAGTTCTCGGAGATGGGTGGTGCAATTTAAGCATGTATGTGCTTTCATATAGTACCCTAAAAATAAAAATTTGCTATCCAAATTTCGGATGGGGTACCTAGGGGGGCCGCCCCACCCTAAAACCTACCAAACATATATTTAAACCAATCATGACAAAATGGGGCTCAAACGGAAGGTATTCAGGACAAGAAAACGTATCTGATGTCTAATTGTCGGACCAAGTGTTAGGGGGACCACCCCAACCCCCAAAACATTCCTAAATCGGACATATTTGCCGACCATGCCAATATGGGACTCAAATGAAAGGTATTTGCGAGTAGAATACGAATCTGATATCCAAATGTGGGACCACGTTTCTGGGGGTCCACCCCTTCCCCAAAACACCCCTCAAACAGGACTTATTTACTGACCATGGGAATATGGGGTTTAAGTAAAAGGTATTTGAGTGTATAATTCGAATCTGAAATCCAAATATGGGACCAAGTGTTTTCGGGGGCCGCCTCTCCTCAAAAACATCCTCCAAAGGGGACAAATTTACGACCATAGCAATATGGGGCTCAAATGAAAGGTCTTTGGGAGTAAAGCACGAATCTGATATCAATATTCGGGAAAAGAGTCTATTGGGGCCACCCCACCCCCACAACCACACCCCAATTGGATGTATTTGCTGACTATTGCAATATGAGGCTCAAATAAGAGGGTTTTTAGAGTAGAACACGAATCCGATATATATTTTCAAGGCCAACTCACTGAGTGGACACCCATCCCAAAAAACATCCCTCAAAGGGGACAAATTTACGACCATAGCAATATGGGGCGCAAATGAAAGGTCTTTGGGTGTAAAGCACGAATCTGATGTCAACATTAAGGACCAACTGTCTACGAGACGTCCCACCACCATAACAACCCCCAAATAGGACGTATTTGCTCACCAAGACAATTTGGGTCTTAAAGAGAGTGGAACTAAATATTTAAAGTCTTTAGGGCCAATACCCCAAATCGGACATATTTGCAAAGGAAAATTTTGCTACATATAAATTAAAAGAGGCGAAGCGGAGCGGGCCCATGTCAGCTAGTAGTTCACATAAACCGATCTCCTTATGTGACTTCTTGAGACCCTGGAACCGTAATATTTGTCCGATGGTAATGCTATTTTGCATGTAGTATTCTGTTATGATTTCCAATAACTGTGCCAAGTACGGTCTAAATCGGTCCATAACCTAAAATAGCTCCATTATAAACCAATCTCCCGATTTGAGTTCTTGAGCCCTTACAAGCCGCAATTTGTATCCGATTTGAATGAAATTTTGCATGTAGTGTTCTGTCAAAACTTGCAACAGCTATGCTAAGTACGATCAGAATCGGTGTATAATCTGATATAGCTCCCATATAAATCGATCCCAAGATTTGGGTCCTTGAGCTCCTGGAAGCCGCAATTTTTGTACGATTTGGCTGAAATTTTGCACATAACGTTCTGTTATGACTTTCAACATCTGTGTTAAGTACGATCCGAATCGGTATATTACCTGATATAGCTTCCATATAAACCAATCTCCTGATTTGAGTTCTTGAGCCCTTACAAGCCGCAATTTTTATCCGATTTGGCTGAAACTTTAAACATAGCGTTTTGTTATAACTTGCAACTACTGTGCAAAGTACGGTCCAAATCGGTTTATAACCTGATATAGCTCCCATATAAACCGATCTCCCGATTTGATTTTTTGAGCCTGGAAGCCGCATCTTTTGTACGATTTGGCTGAAATTTTGCACATAGCGGTTTGTTATGACTTGCAACTACATTTCTAACTACGGTCCAAATCGGTCTATAACCTGTTATAGCTCCCATATAAACCGATCGCCCGATTTGATTTCTAGAGCCGCTGGAAGCCGCAATTTTTGTACAATTGGGCTGAAATTTTGCACATAGCGTTCTGTTATGACTTCCAACTACCGTGCTAACAACGGCCCAAATCGGTCTATAACCTGTTATAGCTTCCATATAAACCGATCTCCCGATTTGACTTCTT
The DNA here is from genome assembly GCF_963082655.1 of Stomoxys calcitrans. NCBI lineage: Eukaryota > Metazoa > Arthropoda > Insecta > Diptera > Muscidae > Stomoxys > Stomoxys calcitrans. The sequence goes on along the minus strand of NC_081556.1, from coordinate 138,205,607 downwards.
GAGCCCTTACAGGCAGCAATTTTTGTCCGATTTCGCTTAAATGTTACGGTGTTCTGTTACAACTTCCAACTACTGTGCCTGACAAAACTCCCATATAAACCGGTTTATCGATAATGCTTGTTCGTTTCCTTATAGCTTTAATTTTTGCTGGTTTGACATTTGGTATGCAGAACAAAATTATGCGCTTCAACTAAAGTTATTTTGTTAATTATTAGCAGAACCCATGGTGGTTGGTTCCCAAGATTTGGCCTGGCCGAACTTAGCACTATTTTACTTGTTTGAATCTGACTAGATTTTCATGATATTAGTACCAGCCCTCCTCGGTGGCCTTTCTCTTCGCCTTATTAAAAATAATCCCGCCAGTTTCCCCTCCTGAGTATCTGACTGACTTGTTGATAATTTGAAATTACCGTATGCCACCCTATTCTTTGCTAACATCCCATTCGAATTTGATTTAGTCACGTCCGTTCGACTTTTTGTCTTAAGGTTTGAATGAAAAAAGCTATCTGCTTGGAAATTTGGCAAAAATCTACCTTCTTTGCTTTCTATACAGTTCAAATTTGTTATCATAACTAAATTCTCAACATACAACGAATAGAATATAAATTGAGTATCAATCAAAGCCAAACTTGAATATTTGAATACTTTTGCATGACATTTCAACAACTTTGTACTCATGTTTTTTACGAATTAAAAAAATATTTATTTATTTGATTTTAATCTCTCAAACGGGAATGGTGACGATATACCAAACAAACTCAGCTACAACTGCTGATGCCATCCTTGCGTATGAGCAATGCACGTTACTTAATTTGTTATTCATACGCCACCTGGGTACCATACAAAATAACCCAAGCCATTATTTTCTGTCTGGCTCCCCCTTAATATGGATGTAACTTTTGTGCTCAGATGTTAAGGCTCTGTTGAAGAATTTCATTTTAATTTTCTTCCAATTATTCAAATTGGGTAGCACGATGCCCTGCGAATAGGGAGCTGCTGAAGAAAAACAGGAAGACAAATGAAGCTGCTTCCACAAATATTCACTTCACTTGTGAAAAACGCAGAACATGTGCAAGTCTTTAGGATTTTCATGACAATTGCTCATGATACCAAGTGATAGGAAAATTAACTTTAATATGATCACGGAAAAATGAAATCCATCACAACCAAAAAAAAAAGAGAAAGTGAAGCAAACAAAGGGCTGAAGCAAAGCAACGGCATTGCTTAAACTCTTGGCCAACCAAGGAATGGTCCAACTTATGGAAGGAGACATACGCTATTCATCTTAATACCTTCGTAGGCAACCTTGAACAAAGAAAAACGCAAAACAAATACCTAATGGCCAAGTGAGAAAAAGTGAAGCGAAAAAACAGAAAGAAAAATAAAGAAAGAATACCAACAGACCAAAACTGTTATGAAACTTAGATCCCCCATAGGCGCGAAAGGGGACCTCAAAACATCACTCAATTGAGCTCAAACATCATACAGCAAGAGGAGCGATGTGAGCCACGAAACGCCGAAACTGTGCGCCAGCAACAACGTCAACTACCATGATGAGGATTCTGTTGTTGATAATGATGATTGCTCGTTGCTACATTGTGAGGGTTTTTTATGCCAACAAGCGTTGTCATAAATTTTCGACATGCAACAATAACAAGAATGAGAAAAAAACACACACACACAACAGCAACAGAACTATTACCAGCATAATAGCAACAGCACATTGAAGAAATTCTTGGACACCGAAAACATGGTATTTATTTTAACAGCATCCACCCTCACGTTTAAGTGACTTTTTCTATCGGCCTAGCTACATATGTACGTCACAGTGGGCAAAAACAGAAACAGATTAGTTGACAGAAATAAAATTAACCCATTAAGGGCTGACCCTCGATTTTCTTGTTCGATTTTGATGAAATCTCATATATTCACTATCTAGAGCTTTAATATTGACGTAGTAATTTTTTCAAATTTTTGTTAAAAAAATTAAGAAAAACAAGTAAAAGCGTACTAAATTCGGCCGGGCCGAATATTATGTACCCTCCACCATGGATCGCATTCGTCGAGTTCTTTTCCCGGCATCCCTTCTTAGGCAAAAAAAGGATATAAGAAAAGATTTGCTCGGCTATTAGAGCGATATCACGATATGGTCAGGTACGGACCACAATTCAATTATATGTTGGAAACCTGTTTAAAATGTCAGCCAATTCGAATAAGAATTTGGGGGCTCAAGAAATCGAATAGAGAGATCGATTTATATGGGAGCTGTATCAGGCTATAGACCGCTTCAGACACATCGGATAATAATTGCGTCCTCTAGAGACTCAAGAAGTCAAGATCCCAGGTCGTTTATATGGCAGCTATATCAGGTTATGGACCGATTTGAACCTAATTTAGCACAGTTGTTGGAAGTCATAGCGAAACATGTCGTGCAAAATTTCATTCCAATCGGATAAAAATTGCGCCCTCTAGAGGCTTAAGAAGTCAAGACCCAAGATCGGTTTAATTGGCAGCTATATGAGGTTATGGACCGATTTAAACCATACTTAGCACCGTTGCTGGATGTCGTAACAAAACAAGTCGTGCAAAATTTCATTCCAATCGGATAAGAATTACGCCCTCTAGAGGCTCAAGAAATCAAGACCCAAGATCGGTTTATATGGCAGCTATATAAGGTTATGGACCGATTTGAACTATGCTTGGCACAATTGTTGAAAGTCATAGCGCAACACGTCGTGCAAAATTTCATTCCAAACGGATAACAATTGCGCCCTCTAGAGGCTCAAGAAGTCAAGACCCAAGATCGGTTTATATGGCAGCTATATCAGGTTATGGACCGATTTGAACCATACTTGGCGCAGTTGTTGGATATCATAACAAAATACGTCGTGCAAATTTTCATTCCAATCGGATAAGAATTACGCCCTCTAGAGGCTCAAGAAATCAAGACCCAAGATCGGTTCATATGGCAGCTATAACAGGTTATGGACCGATTTGAACCTTATTTGGCACAGTTGTTAAAAGTCATAACAAGCCACCTCATGCAAAATTTCAGCTAAATCGAATAAGAATTGCGCCCTCTAGAGGCTCAAGAAGTCAAGACCCCAGATCGGTTTATATGGCAGCTATATAATGTTATGGACCGATTTGAACTATGCTTGGCACAATTGTTGAAAGTCATAGCGCCACACGTCGTGGAAATTTTCATTCCAATCGGATAAGAATTGCGCCCTCTAGAGGCTCAAGAAGACAAGACCCAAGATATATATATATATATATATATATATATATATATATATATATATATATATATATATATATATATATATATATATATATATATATATAGGCTCAAGAAGACAAGACCCAAGATATATATATATATATATATATATATATATATATATATATATATATATATGGCAGCTTTATCAAAACATGGACCGATATGGCCCATTTAAAATACCAACCGACCTACACTAATAAGAAGTATTTGTGAAAAATTTCAGGAGTCTAGCTTTACTGCTTCGAAAGTTCGCTTGCTTTCGACAGACACACGGACAGGCGGACGGAAATGGCTAGATCGACATAAAATGTCACGACGATCAAGAATATATATACTTTATGGAGTCTCAGACGAATATTTCGAGTAGTTGCAAACAGAATGACGAAATTAGTATACCCCCATCCTATAGTGGAGGGTGTAAAAATTAAATTTTTAAAAAAATTTAAAAGAAATTTAAATTTTTAAAAATTTTGTTGTTTCTTTCTCTTTGGAGACGAGCTCAATGATCGGAGGAGCAAATGGAAAAGGAAAGAAGCCGACTTTTCAACCATAATAGGAGTGATAGCTTCAAGGGCCGTGCGTAGGTATGTTGTATTTGAATCGTATTAATAGCGAAAACGCATCTACGATACAATTACCACATTAACCACGCTCGACAACCCTGTCTCTTGGCTGTACTTTTTCCCAATGCATGTATATTTGTGTAATGACAGACTCTCTTTCAGTGGCAAATTACACTTCTTCCGTACTACGCATGATTTTGTGCATCTGTCAGAAGTTGTATTGGTGGCTTCGATTGCTAGACAACGGCAACGGCTCTCGCTGTTGCTCCGTGTGCCTAGGTTCGAATCCCGGCCGGGCATGCCGAATTTTTTACCTAACAGGCAAAAAATTTTGAAAAATTAAAAAATTCGGCAGATCCCGGCCGGGATTCGAACCTAGGCACACGGGGCAACAGCGAGAGCCGTTGCCGTTGTCTAGCATTCGAAGTCACCAACAGAACATTTAACAGATGCACAAAATCATGTGCAGTAGGGAAGAAGTGTAATTTGCCACAGAAAGAAAGTCTGTCATTACACAAAAATACATGCATTGGGAAAAAGTACAGCTAATAGACAGGGTTGTCGAGTGTGGATAATGTGCAATTGAATCATTGATGTGTTTTCGCTATTAATACGATTTAAATACCAACGTTATCACGGGAAGCTTAGCTAAAAGCTACCGGGCGCGTCCACAAGTTGCGGATAGTGGAAAGCTTCGCTGCTATGCGGTGTAGCTGCAAATTCGGGCGCTAGAAGTCAACGATTTCGAGCGGAGAGTTTCAGTGAGGGCAACTGACAATGGCTCTTATTTAAATATTGACTGCCAAGGATAGTCGAGATGATAACGCGAGTTATTGGCGCCTTCAAATAACCAATGGCGAACATCAGTGTTCGATCCAGGTTTGGGGCGGCCGGATACGAGCATCGGATCATGGAGCAAGCGGCTAGCGACATGGAGGGATACACATGCGATCATACAAAATCCTTGCGGTTGGAGCGCTGGGTCAGTAACCCGCTTCAGGAAAATTAAAAGAATTATTCCGCGAAACAAAAGAACAGAATGGACATCCCCAACATTGACTACACTTTTTTCTTTCTTCTTTAATTGGCTATGACAGAATATTTGTTCCACTAGCTCTGAACGTAGAATAGCGTTCCAAGCGCCTCGATCTTCTGCGCTCATTCTAAAATCTCTGACACCAAGTTTCGAGGTGTCTCCCACCACTTGATCTTTCCATTGGGCTTTTAGTCTTCCCGGTTTGCGTGTACCCACGTGTTTGCCTTCAAAAGACTTATTTGCCGGGTCTTCTTCATCCATTCTGACAACATGACCTAGCCAACGCAACGATTTTAATTCGATGCGTGTAACTATGCTATAGTCGTCATACAGCTCATGGTTCATACGTCGCCTATATTCTCCATTATTGCGAACTGGTCCATATATTTTACAAAGAATCTTTCTCTCAAATACTCCAAGCACTGCCTCATCTGCTTTCACAAGTACCCATGCTTCAGAACCATATAAGAGCATGGGCAGAATCAGTGTCTTTTATAGTGTAATCTTGGTCTGTCGAGAGTTGGCCTTGTCTCCGAACTGCTTACTTTGTCTAACTATTCTTAGCTTAATCTCAATACTGGTGTAATTCGTTTCGGTTACGGCGGTGCTGAGGTAGATTGAGTTACTATCTCAAAGTTGTGGTTCCCAACTTTCTCCATTTTCTTTATCTGCTCGGCTATGCAAGGCTTTTTGGGACCTGAAACCATTCATTTCGTCTTATCTTCATTTACTGCCAGACCCATTTGCACTGACTCTCTTTCGATTCGTTCAAAGCCTGCAGTTACTACTTTCGGTGACCGACCTATGATATCGATATCGTCGGCATTGGCGAGTAGCATGTGTTCTCTTGTGATTAGTGTGCCATATCTATTCACATCTGCATCTCCTATAATCTTCTCCAACAGGATATTAAAGGGATCACACGATAGGCTGTCTCCTTGTCTGAAACCTCGTTTGGTATTAAATGGTTCGGAGAGATTCTTTCCTATTCTTAATGAGGAACGCGTATCAGCAAATGTCATCCTGCAGAGTCTTATGAATTTTGCAGGGATACCAAACTCAGACTTTCAATACCTTTGAACGTAAAGGGGTATCGAAACCGGTAGGTGTTGATTTGTCCTTCTCGGGTCTTTTCCAGGATTTGTCGCAGTGGGAATATCTGGTCTAGGGTGGATTTATCAGGTCTACAGCCGCATTGATAGGGCCCAATTATCTTATTGATCTTAGGTTTTCATCTTTCACACAGTACGCTTGAGAGTATCTAGTATGTGATGGGGAGGAGACTTATTCCTCTGTGGTTGGTACATTCCGTCTTATCTCCTTTCATGTGTACGTGACATAGTTTGCTGAGGTTCCAATCATCGGGTATGTGTCCTTCTAGCCAGATTGCATAGATAAGCTGATGCATAGGCCTTATCAGCGTGTCGCCTCCGATCTTTAATAGTTCAGCGGGTAACCCGTCGGCTCCTGCTGCCTTGTTGTTTTTTAGTCGGGTCACTGCTACTTGGAGCTCATTCTGACAAGGAGGCAAACATTCTTCAATCTTTAATAGTTCAGCGGGTAACCCGTCGGCTCCTGCTGCCTTGTTGTTGTTTAGTCGAGTCACTGCTACTTGGGCCTCATTCTGACTAGGAGGTAAACATTCTATACCATCATCAGGGATTGGTTCTGCGGTATCCTCTTCGCCGCCAACGTCGGATACTAGCAGTTGGGTAAAATGTTCTTTCCATATCCTCAGCATGCTATCTGTGTCAGTTACCAGATTTCCTTCTTTGTGTCTGCGGGAGGATGTGCCTGCACCAAAGCCATCGGTTTGATGTTTAATTCATTGGTAGAATTTCTGGACTTCATTCTGACTCCTGTGCTTTTCAATTTGCCCACACTCACGTCTTTCCATTTCCTTTTTCTTTACTGGCCTTTGCCTTTTTTGCTTCATTTTGATTTTAGCTTTTCAAGTTTTATGTAACTGCTGCTTTTCTGTTCAAAGTTGCAAATTTCTGATGGCAAAAATGTCCCAGTAGAAACTTGCAGGTTCTCGATTTTCGAACTGTCAAAATTTACTCTCACTCGCGCCTTTTCTGCTGGCAATTTTGCAAATTTGCACAAAATTTTTGAGTCCCCAAACACAGCTAACATATCCCCTTCCATTGTTGGTGTGTATAAGAATGATCGCGAGTATTAGGTCTTAAGTGCTAGGTGGCGTATGAATAACAAACATAAAATTTTTAGAACTCATACGCACTGGTGGCACATACCAACATAACCTCCCCCAATTTATTTTTTAGGGAAGCACTTAAAACAAGCATATTCAATGCTATTCTAGATTGCTTTCAAAAAAAAGAAACTTTTTCACTTTGGAAGAACCTAAAACGCATTTTTTAAGGCTTCCAATTTATTTCGCTGGTAGTGTTCACGTACTCAAAATTTTCTGTAAATTTGCACATTGCCACTGGAAGTTGTACGCATTCGCCATATAAATCGATCTGGCGATTAAAGGTCGTCAACCTTTAAAAGCCGCTTTTTTCGATTTCGATTAGGTTGAAAAGAGGGTGCAGATATTAATCCGCCCCATGCCACTATGGACATACCACTAAGCCAGTAATCGGCTTGTTGTGCGCTCTAAAAACTATAAAATTATCTCTAGAAAGAAAATTTTAAATTAGAAATTCCGTGCTACTTACAAAATCCTTAATTGTTTTCAATACCACTCCCATAATTAGTTGATGTCTGATATTGTGTCTCCAACTAAGTGCTGTTAGACGCGAAAGCCGGGCAATAACAAAGGAAATGCTCCAACGTCAACATCGTCTTCCTCGCATGCCCAACACATGCTATCACTTGCCGCACCTATTCTACATAAGTGAGCTCGTAGTCCTACGTGTCCCGTTATGATACCAATAGCTATACTGACCTCCTTCTTACTGTCTTTCAGTAGTAGCCTCGTCTCTCATGATCAGGATCCCCCCATAGGATTTTCACCGTCCTATCGACAGTTTCGCTGTCCCACAATGTTGCGCATTCGTCGCCCACTCCCTTAACTCGGACTGCGTCGACCCGAATGGCTTCGGGTTAACCAAGTTTATTGACGGCAGTCCTCTGGCCTTCACCGCCAAATCGTCTGCCCTTTCATTCCCCCTCCCTACGTTATGGTCCTGCATCCAAACGATGCGGATTTTGCCATCCTCAGAGAATGCGTTCATCTCCTTCTTACACTGCAAGACTGTTCGTGACCTTACCGTCCAGGTTGTTATTGCCCTTATGGCAATTTTACTGTCCGTAAGGATATTCACACTCGACGTCCTCGCGTTAGCACCACACCACTTCACGCATTCCGTGATTACCCGGATCTCCACCTGCAGGACCGTATAATGGTCAGGCAGTCTTAAACAGATCTCAGTCTCTGGGTTCCAATGTAAACCCCCAGGCCCCCTCTGTCCTCTAGCTTTGATCCATCTGTGTAACATGATCTTTCAGATGGCAATACTAGGGTTCCGTCGATCCAAGACTGTGCCGATGGCAGCAGTGCGTCGCACTCGACTTCAAGGTTCATCTCAGGTATCCGATCGGAAACCTCTTCCCTTCCTTACAGGTTTCCTATTGTGGCCTCGATTATACCGCGATGGTATGAGCCGCTCCCATCGCCTTAAGTCTCATAGCTGTAGTGGCTGGTTCACACTTAATATGTATGTCAATGGGTCGGATATTTAAAATAGTCTCCAGTGCCCTAGTAGGCGTGGTCCTCATGGCTCCGCCTATGCCAAGACAACATGTTTTCTGAACCTGTTGTATGCTCCTTATGTTGCACTTTTTCTCCATAGCAGTCCATCAAACTGCTGAGGCGTAAGTGAGTATTGGTCGAATCACGCTCCTGTAGAGCCAGTGGACTATCCTAACACTCATTCCCCATTGCAAGCCTACGGCCCATCTACATGGTGCCCAACATCTGTGAGCCTTCTCAGTACGCTCCTGAATGTGGCACTTCCAATTCAGTTTCCTGTCCAAGATCACACCTAAGTATTTGACCTTGTCAGATATCCAAATCGTCTTATTGTGGAAACGTGGTGGGTTTAATCGACCCACCTTCGTCTTTCTCGTGAACAGGCATATTTCGGTCTTTTCTGGGTTAACATTGAGACCTCTGGGTCTAGCCCAGTCATATGCCATATACAACACCCTTTCGGCACATGTGCAAAGCTCTTTCGGGTTCATATCCCTCTGCAGTCAGCATCCGTAATAGGTCATCTAAGGTGGTCATCCATAGGAGTGGCGATAAAATGCCCACTGTGGCTTGCCCTGTGCCACTTGCCCCCTCATATTTATGCCATGGGACACACAATTTATCCACCTGTTCCTTAGCATATGGTTTATCCAGTCCCTAAGGATCGGGTCCTGGTACTGGTCTAAGACTTGGATCAGTGTGTCGGTCCGCACGTTATTAAAGCCCCCTCGATGTCAATGCATACCGCCAGTCTGTACGTTTTGGCATCGAAAGATTCTTCTATTTTATGCACAACCAGTCAGTCTCCACCGATCTTCCCAGCATGCCTTTGTCAAGCATGCTGCTTGTATTTGAGCAGTTCGCTGGATGTCCTACTCCTTATCCTGGTGTCCACAATACGTTTCATGGTTTTGAGTAGAAAGGACATTAAGGCGCTGTAGGCCTTTGGTGTCGCATAACTTGCCACCCTTGCCTCCTCCCAGGCTTTCGGAGTATATGGCAAGTCCTAGGCCCGCTGTGAAAATTTTGGACAGACGAGGCGCCCGATAGTCTGCCTCTTTCTGCTGTAACTCTGGAAATATTCCATCAGGTCCGGTTGACTTAAATGGTTTGAAGTTCCTCAAGCATACCTTCACCATAATTTCCGTTAATATAAACCTTCGATTAACGTCATTATTCCAAAATTCCGGTGTCTCCGTGAGTCCCTTCGTATCCTGTGGAAAATAGAATTTCATCAAAAGTCTCAACATGTGCTACGTTGTCTCTGCTCTCACTCCCATGTCGTCTACTAAAGTTTCAGTTTGGACATGGATTTTTGAAGGAATTTTTTTATCTTGACGGCGTCATTATGGCTATCGACCTGTTCCCAGAAAAGCTTCCAGGAGACACGTTTTGCCGCTCTGGAAATCTTATTGTATTCCTTGAGCCATGTGTAATACACATTCCAATAAACTTCCGCCTTTTTACGACGTGCTCTGCGGACCTCTTTCCCAATATTGCGAATCTCCCGGTCATCCAGGGTTTTTCTTGGGCTGATTTTCTTTCCCGAAGAGAACAACTATCTTCGAAGGACCGTACCAGTGCAGTCGTAATCTTCATTTTAGTCAATGTCTTGTATACTTGGACAATCTATTGTAAATTATCTTGCCCAAGTCTTCTTCTGAGTAGCCTTCCGAATATTGTCCAGTTGATTTTCAACTTATTCCGGAAGCTTATCGGATTCGACGCTGGCCGTACTATTCTAAACCAAATGTAGCCATGGTCAGAGAAAGTGTGATCCATGGAGACCCTCCAATCCTGAAACTCATCAATTAGATTTTCCGAATATACCGTCACATTTAATACCTCCTCCCTAATCCTTTTTTTTAATTTTTTTTTATTTTCCTTTTCAGGTGAGCATTGTATTTACATTTTGGGGCAAACCATAAAAAAGTAAGTTGATAAAATTTTTGAAAATGTCATATTAATTGTGAAAAATTAGTCGTTTTTTAAAAGCTGAGCAGTTGATTATAAGGGTGGTCTTTTTGACACATCTACCTGCAGTACAAAAATTTTTCAAAAAAAGAAACTTCGAAACAAAAGTTTTGAAAAAAGCAACATCTAACAATTATTTAATAACACCTGAAAAAATTCTTACTTACTCTGATGAAAAACTTAGAAAAGGATTACTAAAGATCTTAAGCTATCGCCATCACTCTTCCGCAGATCACTGTGCTTCTTTCGTTTTGTTCCCTCAGTCGAATGTCCATCTGTCTTCTAATGAAAACACTAAGAAAATCGTAGCAGCTACTTTAGCATGTTTGTCTCTAACAAACTAACGAACAACAAGCCAGTCACGCGCATTTACCACAGCGATATCATTGCTGTGTCTCTGACGTTGTCGCAGTCGCTGTCATTGCATGGCGGCAACATAAATCGTCGTAGGATGAGAAGCAAAAAACGAAAAAAATAAACGCGCGAATAGAAACGGTTTGAGTGAGAGCAAAAGCAAAACAGCGGCATTCACATTTGTGCCGTTCATTTAAGGCAAAACCAGCAGCCTTCAACGTTTTGGCGCTGTCTTTTGTTATTGTTGTCTGTTTTGTTCATCTTTTTACGTGTTTTTTTTTTTTTTGCTTTGAAATGGAAATGTTTGTGCTAAATATTTGGGTATTTATTTTTATTTCGGTTATTTATTTTGTTTTAAACTAAAAATACACACCAACACCGCTGCCACCAATTCGACGATCATATCCAAGCGCATTCCGTAATGTTCTCTTGATGTTGATGAAATTCATTCCATTTTTCATTGATATTGCCTGAATAAAGGCACCAAAAAAAAAAACGAAAAATAAACAAACAAATAAAATTGGATATAATGCAGCTTAAAAATTTGGCTTACATTTTCAATATAATTGCAATGTTGATGGCAGCATTCCATTCCAATTAACGCTCTAAGGTGATATGAATAAGAAAATGAATTTTTTTTTAGAGATCAAAAGTAGCCATAGGTGTTAAAGAATTCAAAAGAATGCTTCTGGAACATGAATGATAAAAGAAATATGCCCCACAGAGTGAGTGAAAGGGAAAGAGAGAAAAAGAGAGAGAGAGGGATGTTCAAATTTTTCAGAAAGACTTCTGTCGAGGCCACCGTAGCGCAGAGGTTAGCATGTCCACCTATGTCGCTGAACGCCTCCGTTCGAATTCCTGGAGACCATCAGAAAAAATTGTTAGCGGTGTTTTTTCCCCTCCTAATGTTGGCAACATTTGTGAGGTACTATGCCATGTAAAACTACTCTCCAAATATTGGGTTGCCCAAAAAGTAATTGCGGATTTTTTAAAAGAAAGTAAATGCATTTTTAATAAAACTTAGAATGAACTTTAATCAAATATACTTTTTTTTTACACTTTTTTTCTAAAGCAAGCTAAAAGTAACAGCTGATAACTGACAGAAGAAAGAATGCAATTACAGAGTCATAAGCTGTGAAAAAATTTGTCAACGCCGACTATATGAAAAATCCGCAATTACTTTTTGGGCAACCATAGTTGGCGCACTGCGGCACGCCGTTCGGACTCGGCTATAAAAAGGAGGCCCCTTATTATTGAGCTTAAAACTTAAATCGAACTGCATGTGAGAAGTTTGCCGCTGTTCCTTAGTGGAATATTCATGGGCAAAATTTGCAATTTTGCTTCTGTCGAGACAAAATTTTTACCAAATTTTCTTCAAGGCCAAAATTTAAATGAAACTTTCTCTAAGAACAAAATTTCCATGGACATTTCTCTAAAGACAAAATATCCATGAAATTTTCCTTAAAGACAAAATTTCCATCAAAGGCTCTGTAGAGAAAAAACTTCTAGAAAATTTTCTCGAAAACAAAATTTTAATTAAATTTTCTCTAAAGACAAATTTTCTGGAAATTTTCTCTAAGGACCGTACTAAGCGCAGTTGTTGAAAACCATAACAGAAAACTATATGCAAATATTCGACCAAATCGGACCAAAATCACGGCTTGTAAGGGCTAAAGAAGTATAATCGGGAGATCGATTTATATGGAAGCTACATCATGTTCTTGATCGATGTAGACCATACTTGGCACAGTTATTGAGAGTCATAACAGAACACTATGTGCAAAATTTTAGCCAAATCGTAAGAATATTGAGACCTCCAGGTGCTCAAGAAGTCATATCGGGAGATCGGTTTATAGGGGGGCTGTAACAGGTTCTGGACCGATTTAGACCTTACTAGGCACAGTAAATGGAAGTCATAACAGAACACTACATGCTCAATTTCAGCCAAATCGGACAAAAATTGCGGCTTGTAAGGTCTCAGGAAGTCAAATCAGGAGATCGGTTTATATAGGGGCTATATCAGGTTCCTGACCGATTTAAACTCGTCTTCTTTCATGTTTCCTATCATCGCCTCGACTATACCAAGGCCTCGATTAAATAAGCTTCTCCTATTCTCAATCCATTCTCCCATCGCCTTAAGTCTCATGGCAGCAGTGGCTGCCTCACACTTAATCTGTATGTCAATGGGTCGGACATCTAGAAAAAGGTCGGAAATCTAGAATAAGGTCGGACATCTAGAATAAGCTAAGCCCCAACCCTAAGGACAAAAATTCCAGGAAATTGCTTTTAAAGACAAAATTTCAGAACACTTATCCCTAATGACAAAATGTGCATGAAATTAAGTTTAAATACCAAATTTCAATACAATTGTCTCTATAGACAAAATTTCAATACAATTTTCTCTATAGACAAAATTTCGATCGCATGTTCTCTTAACGTCAAATTTTCTTTATAAATTCTATAGAGAAAAAATTTCGATGAATTTTTCTCCAAGGACAAAAAATGTATAAACTTTTGTCTAAAGACAAAATTTCATTGAATTTTCGAAGCTCTCCACAAATTTTCCATGATATTTTCCCTTAAAACCAAAATGTCTGCGCTTTCTTTCTTTGGCCTTAAAATCTTATTGAGATTCCATTGCAGGATATTGTCCGGCTTTAGACCATTGCCTAATGCTTTTCTATTCAAAGCTAAAGACATTTTAAAAGTCAGCAAAAAGTGTGTTGTTGCTAGAAGCACCAGTCAGGTTTCCTGTATGGCGATTTTATTTTCGATCAAGAAAAATCATCAGCAGGAGACCATAATCCATTTGACATCTCCTGATGGTCTCGCCAGGATTCGAACCCAGGCGTTCAGCGTCATAAGCGAACATGCTAACCTCTGCGCTACGGTGGCCTCGCCAGGATTCGAACCCAGGCTTTCAGCGTCATAGGCGAACATGCTAACCTCTGCGCTACGGTGGCCTCCACCAGTCAGGTTTCCTGTATCGCGATTTCATTTTCGACCAAGAAAAATCATCAGCAGGAGACCATGATCCATTTGACTTCTCCTGCTGATGATTTTTCTTGGTCGAAAATTAAATCGCCATACAGGAAACCTGACTAGTGGAGGCCACCGTAGCGCAGAGGTTAGCATGTTCGCCCATAACGCTGAACGCCTGGGTTCGAATCCTGGCGAGACCATCAGAATAAAATTTCAGCGGTGATTTTCCCCCTCCAAATGCTGGCAACATTTGTGAGGCACTATGCCATGTAAAACTTTTCTCCAAAGAGGTGTGACATCCCGTTCGGACTCGGCTATAAAAAGGAGGCCCCTTATCATTGAGCTAAAACTTGCATCGGACTGCACTCATTGATATGTGAGAAGTTTGCCCCAGTTCCTTAGTGGAATGTTCATGGGGAAAATTTGCAAACAATTTGGAATCTCAATTAAAATAAAATTTTCATAAAATTTTCTCTCAAGACAACATTTCTAAGAAATTTTCACTTAATACAAAATTTCGATGACATTTTCTCTGAATACAATATTTTTTTTGAATTTTTCAAAAATTTCCTTGAAATTTTCTCCAACGGCACACTGTACAAAATAATCTCTATAGAAAAAATTTTTCTCGAAATATTCTCTATAGGAAAAATATCCTTGAAATGTTATCTTAAAAAAAAATTTGGAATCTCAAATTAAAAAAATTTTCATAAAATTTTCCTAAAAGACAAAATTTTCAAATTTTCGCTCAAAACAAAATTTCAAAAAAATTTTCGCTCAAAACAAAATTTCAAAAAAATGTTCACTTAATACAAAATTTCCAATAAAATTTCTCTAAATACAAAATTTCCATGAATTTTTCAAAAATTTCCTTGAAATTTTCTTCAACAGCAAATTTTACAAAATAATCTCTATTGAAAAAATTTTCTTGAAATATTCTCTAAAGGAAAAATGTCCTTGAAATGTTCCCTGAAGAAAAAATGTCCACGTATTTTTCAAATTTTCCACGTATTTTTCAAAATTTTCCCTTAAGACAAAGTTTCCAAAAAAATTTTCTCTGAGGAATTGAAATTCCATGAAATTTTCTTTTAAATCCGAATTCCTTAAACAAAAAATTTGTGATTTTTTGTAATAAAAATATTTTACACCATCGCTATCTGAGGCTTGAATATCACTCTGTCATTTAGATCATACCAACATAAAGTTATTTTTACCATAATTACAACAGCAGTTAAAAATAAATATTTTGGGTTTTCTGTCACAAACTATATTTGTGGTTAAATTTATTCCTTTTCGACACCACCCCCCCACAGCAAGACTTAACTTAACATAGCATAAATTGAACATGAACATGCCATAGCATGTCCTCAGAGAGACAAAATTTTTGATTTATATTCATGTCCTCTTCGTATTTATTTGTGTGCGACAAAAGTTTTGCTCAACAACAAGGCTGCACATTTCACATGTGGATCATGTACCACTTTATTAGATGGTTATGTGGCAAAGTAGAGCAGCAGAACTTCATGGCAACATTTAGAGCAGCTTTCATAAGTTCTCCATAAATAAACTTTTCTGCAATGGAGAAGCTATAAATGAACCATGTTTCTATACTCAACGTCAAAAAAAAAAAAACAAAACATCAACAACCGCAAAATAATTCACCACCAAATGAAATACAACCTCATAAATTGCCTGTTGTTCCTGTTACCGTTGTTGTTGTTGTTGTTTATGATGATTTTGCCAAACAAAACTTATCATCTGTATAAGGCCCCAACTTCCTCACATCTCCACAACATGGAGTAGCATTGATAGACCCCTAATAAAAAAAAACAAAAATAAGAAAAACTCAAACACAACAAAAAAAAGCCATAGCAATAAAAGTACACCAAAATTAAGCAAACACAAAAGTTACCACAAACAATAGCGGCAAAAATTTCCAAATGCCATTTACCATTGGGAAACTCGCAACAGTGGCCATAACCAGAGGGGACATTGGGGGCAAGGCAAACAGCGACATAATAAAAAAAAATATCAACAGGTGTCAGGTTACCATGGCAAATATTAAAAACATGATAAAAATGTGTAAAACACCAAGAGCAGGAACCAGCAGCACAAGTAATAGAAAGTGATGTGGAAAGCACACCAAAGTCTATATAAATAACAAATGTTGGCATATGGGCACTCGCGTTTAAATGGGTGCCCATCATTAGCTAAAAAATTGAGTACAAAAAGGCAAATTGATTTTAGTTAGGTAGAGCTTTTGAAAACAATAAACATTTACTTGTATTTAGTTTATTAAGAAAGAGGTACTTAGGCTTATGTAGTTTTAATAAGGAAGGGTAGTTTTAGTTTTTAGTACAAAAAGGCAAATTGATTTTAGTTAGGTAGAGCTTTTGAAAACAATAAACATTTACTTGTATTTAGTTTATTAAGAAAGAGGTACTTAGGCTTATGTAGTTTTAATAAGGAAGGGTAGTTTTAGTACCGTTTCTTTCAGCGAACCATAGTTTAATACCCTTTCCTTTAGGAAAGCATAGTTTTAGTACCCTGCCCTTAAGGGAAATGTAGTTTTAGTACCCCTTTCTTAAGGAAAGGGTAGTTTAAATATCTCTTTATAAAAAAGTTTTAGTATACTTTTCTTTAGGGAACCATAGTTTTTTTTCCCCCTTTTTAGGAAAGGGTTGCTTTTTTATTAAAGGGGTACTAAGTTTTACGTACCTTTGGGAACAGGAAGTTTTAGTACCCATTTTTTTAATGAAATATAGTTTAAGTACTCATTTCTTTAAGGAAGGATAGTTTTATAACCCCTTTCTACAGGGAAGAGTAGTTTTAGAATCCCTTTTTATACCCTCCACCATAGGATGGGGGGTATACTAACTTTGTCATTCTGTTTGTAACTAATCGAAATATTCGTCTGAGATCCCCCTAAGTATATATATTCTTGATCGTCGTGACATTTTATGTCGATCTAGCCATGTCCGTCCGTCCGTCTGTCAAAAAAACGTTAACTTCCGAAGAAGTAGAGCTAGCGACTTGAAATTTTGCACAAATTCTTCTTATTAGTGTAGGTCGATTGGTATCGTAAATGGGCCATATCGGTCCATGTATTGATATAGCTGCCATATAAACCGATCTTGGGTCTTGACTTCTTGAGCCTCTGGAGTGCGCAATTCTTATCCGATTGGAATGAAATTTTGCACGACCTGTTTTGTTATGATATCCAATAACTGTGCCAAGTATGGTTCAAATCGGTTCAAAACCTGATATATTGGGTTGCCCAAAAAGTAATTGCGGATTTTTCATATAGTCGGCGTTGACAAATTTTTTCACAGCTTGTGACTCTGTAATTGCATTCATTCTTCCGTCAGTTACCAGCTGTTACTTTTAGCTTGCTTTAGAAAAAAAGTGTAAAAAAAGTATATTTGATTAAAGTTCATTCTAAGTTTTATTAAAAATGCATTTACTTTCAATTACTTTTTGGGCAACCCAATAGCTGCCAAACGATCTTGGGTCTTGACTTCTTGAGCCTCTAGAGTGCGCAATTCCTTTCCGATTGGAATGAAATATTGCACGACGTGTTTTGTTATGATATCCAATAACTGTGCCTAGTATGGTTCAAATCGGTTCAAAATCTGATATAGTTGTCATATAAACCGATCTGGGATATTGAGTTCTTGTGCCTCTAGAGAACGCAATTCTTATCCGATTGGGATGAAATTTTGCACGACATGTTTTGTTATGATATCCAACAACTGTGCCTAGTATGGTTCAAATCGGTCAATAACCTGATATAGCTGTATATATATACCTTTCATTAGGAAAGGTTTATTTTGGTACCCCTTTCTTTAAGATATGGTAGTTTTAGTACCCGTTTCTTTAATGAAATGTATTTTTGGTACACCTTTATTTTAAGGAAGGGTATTTTAACTATCCTTTCCATTGGCGAAGGATAGTTTTTTACAGAGTTAAGAGCGCACAAGAAACCAATTACTGGCTTAGGTGTATGTCCATAGTGGCATGGGGCAGATTTATATCTGCAACCTATTTTCAACATAACCTAAGCTAGTAGTTTTAGTAATCCTTGCTATGGGGTAGTTTTAGTTGCCTTAGGTTTATGAAAGTGTAGTTTTAGTAAATTTTTGCTTTGGGGAAGGGTAGGTTTTAAACATTTTGCTTTGTGGCAGGGTAGTTTTAGTACCCCTTTCTTTAGGGAAGGTTTGTTATAGCCCTTTTTCCCTTAAGGAAGGTTAGTTTTAGCACATTTTTCCATAAGAAAGGGTATTTTAGTTTTAGTACCCTTTCCCTTAAGGAAGTGTAGTTGTAGTACCCTTTCCCTTAAGGAAAGGTATTTTTAGTACCCTTTCCCGTAATGAGGGGTAGTTTTAGTACCCTTTTTCCCAAGGAAGCGCTTTATCCTTTACGGAGGGGTAGTTTTAGTAACCTTTGTCGTAAAGAAGGGAAGTTTTAGAACACTTTTCATAAAGAAAGGTAGTTTTAGTACCCTTCCTCTGGGGAAGGGTAGTTTTAGTACATTCTCCTGCGTAAAGGAGAAGTTTTTGTACCCTTTCCTTTGTAAAAAAAATAGTTTTAGTACCCTTTCCTTTGAGTAAGGATGGTTTTAGTACACTTACCTCTGCGAAAACTTTGTTTTAGTACCTTTTTCTCTGGGAAGGGTAGTTTTGATTTCCTTTTCTCTAGTTTAGGGTAGTTTTAGAACACTTTTCCCATAAAGTAAGGCAGTTTTAGTACCCTTCCTCTGGAGAAGAGTAGTTTTAGTACACTCTCCTGCGTAAAAGATAAGTATTTGTACCCTTTCCTTTGTAGAAAGGTAGTTTTAGTACCTTTCCTTTGGGTAAGGATGGTTTTAGTACACTTACCTCTGCGAAAACTTTGCTTTCGTACCCTTTTCTCCGGGAAGGATAGCTTTGGTATTCTTTTCTCTAGTTTCGGGTAGTTTTAGTATCCATTCCCCTATTTAAGGGTAGTTTTAATACCATTTCCTTTGGTATGGGGCGTTTCAAAACCCCTTTCATTGAATTAGAACAGTTTACCCTTGTCTTTGGGGTAGGGCAGTCTAAGCACACTTTCCTTGGGGTTTGGGTAGTTCTAGTATCCTTTCCTTTCGAATAGGGCAGTTTTAGTACCCCTTCCTTTGGCTTAGTTCAGTTTTAGTACCCCTCCCTTTTGGGTAGGCCAGTTTTAGTACTCTTTCCTTTGGATTAGGGCAGTTTTAGTACCCATTGCCCTTAGGAAGGGTTTTTATAATATAGTTTTAGACAAAATTTTATTCTTAATTTACTTTTAAAAAATTTCCATTGAAATTTTGTCTTAAAAGAAAATTTTATTTAGGAAATATTTTAGTAATTTTTTAAATGTAAATTTAATAAAAGTTTTGTATTTATAAAATATTTTATTGATTTTAGGCACAGAAGAAACTTAAATATTTTAAAGGGATTTTTCTTTAAAATTTAGTTTTTATTTAAAATTTTTTTTTAAATAAAATAATTTTTAATCAAATGTTTACCTTGTTTCATTTGTTTTGAATTTTTTTTGGGTTGTTTGCCAACTTCATACTTGGCAGTACTGAAACCAGCTCGACCATCCTCTTTTCTTGTGGCGAGAATTCATCACAAAGGACAATGTATTCATTCATTTTGGTTTATTGCTCTGCAGCGCAGCTTTAAAGAGACAAAAGTGGGCTGAGGTGGCCAAAGAACCAATGCTGCCTTGTTGTCCTTGTGAAAACAGGAATGAATTATTCATTTGGGTCCTTTATGATTAAAATTGAAAGGACCTCAGTTGGAAATGCATGCTGACATATGTCGAATTGCCAAATTGTTGGACATAAAATTTATTGCTTTGCTATCAACGGGTATCTATTCCCATATTTAAAAGGACATTCGTGAAGTTTTTGGTGCATTGAAAAATAATCTCAAAGTAATTGCGTTTAAAAAGAGGTATTTCTGAAATTTTGCCACTTTTGTAGGGAAAAGATGAGCTAGAAATTTGCAAGCCCTACAAACTTTTATTTACCTCTATGAACTCAAATTATCATTCTAGTGGAAAACCACCGCTGAAAATTTTTTCTGATGGTCTTGCCAGGATTCGAACCCAGGCGTTCAGAATCAGAGGCGGGGTAAGGAGATAACCACCATTAAAAATTCTTCTGATGTGTGTGAGGCCAGGCGTTCGGCGTCATAGGTGGACATGCTAACCTCTGCGCCATGGTAACCTCCTAATAATATGACCCAAAAATCTTTAGCTCGAGAAATATGTTTTCACAAACGTATTTGGTTTCACCCAATTCTTTTATGCATCAAGTAGCGTACATTGTATTCCCCCATATACCTGATACTTGCCCTTTATTTTGTTTTATAAGAATCTCTTTTTCGAAAGTTCAATCGCATTAATTCCCCAAAGAAACTTTTGAACTATTTTCAAAATTAAACCGTAAAGAATCCTTCGATAAGAGTTCAGATGTCCTTTTTGCCTTTGACCCAGACAAAGGCAACGAAAAAAGGCATATATTAAGCTGCCCATGTCGACACACTTCAACTATTTTGTGATAAATTTAAAAAGTCCAACCCAAAATATCTGCTCAGGTGAAATGAGAGGGCCGTTACATAAATGTTGTAGTTTTTGTTGACATTTTCCTTTTTGCTTGTAACCAAATCCATGTTGCCACATATGCATGCATGTCAACAATAACTATGACAATAATGGATCCACACAAAAAAGGCGATACATGGTCCATTTTATTGTGGGCCGAAGAAAGTCCAAGCAAATGTCCAGCCTTAAAAAATGAATGGTTGGCTGACATTTGGAAAGAAAAATAAAAAAAAAACGAGATGACAAAGAAACCAACACCTATGGCATGAAAACATAAAAAGGGTTGTAGGAACAGAACACGCAAAACACACTCACGCACACGTGTGGACTCTACATTTTGATGTCTTTTTTT
>NC_081556.1:138157233-138179733 GCF_963082655.1 Stomoxys calcitrans | reverse complement strand
CCGATTTAGACCATATTAAACACAATTTTTGGAAATCGTACAAGAACACTACGCGAAAAATTACAGCCGAATCGGACGACAATTGGGGCTTGTAGGTGTTCAAAAAGCCAACTCCGGAAATCGGTTTTTAATAAATATGGTGGAAAAAAGAGAATAAGATTAATTTCGGTTTCTTATCCACAACACCTCGCACTGTCTGTTCAATTTTTATGTACTCCGCCATAGTTGGTGGTGTACTAACTTTAACATTTCGTTGGTAACATTGACACTTTAAATCGATCTACCCATCTTAGACCGTCTGTCTGTCGAAAGTAAGCAACTTTCAAATGGAGTTAAGCTAGGCGCTTGAATTTTTGCGCATGATAAATAGCCTACTTTTATAGCCAAGTCCGAACGGCGTGCCGCAGTGCGACACCTCTTTGGAAAGAAGTTTTTACATAGCATATTACCTTACAAATCTCGCCAGTACTAGAAGGGCTCTCAGCGTCATAGGCGTACATGCTTACCCCTATGCTTCGGCGGCCTGCAGACGAAAACAATTTTTGAACAAATTCTTACAATTTTTGAAAAAAAAAATTTCTCGTATCCAAAAAATCGAACGATAAATGTGGTTATCCTACCCAGGAGTTTGCACAGGTGTGGGTTCACTGAATCAATAACAGTATCGATATTCATCCCTGGCTAACTCATCAAGCGCCTCATTCCCTGTCACCCCTAAATAACCCGGGACGCAGCAAAGCTGCCCCATGGTTTGAACATTTTCTCTACAACTCGCATGGCCCAAAGACAGAACCCTCAGCGACGCTTGAATGTCCACCTAAGTGCCGGTATCTGTTAGAAGCGAAAGCCGAGCTATGACATAGAAAATGCTCCAACGTCTCATCATCTTCCGCGCCAATAGGCCAATAGCTATACTGAGCTCCTTCCTACCTCCTTCCAGTAATAGCCTCGTCTTCTCACGATCTGGATACCCCCTTAGGATTTTTGCCGTCCCACCTTCCTATTCGCTGTTCCTCAGGGTTGCACCCGCATTCATTGTCCACTCCCTTTACACGGACTGCATCGACTCGAAAGGCTTCGGGTTAACCAGGATTATTGACGGCAGTCCTCTGACCTTCACCGCCAAATAGTCTGCCCTTTCATTCCCCCTTATTCCGTTATGGCCCGGCACCCAAACGATGCGGCTTTTGCCATCCTCAGAGAAGGCGTTTATCTTCCTCTTACACTGCAAGACTGTTTTTGACCTTACCTTCCTGCCTGTTATTGCCTTTATGTCAATTTTCCTGCCGTAAAAATGTTTACAATCGGCGTTCTCGCGTAAGCACCAGACCACTTCACGCATTCCGTTATCGCCCGGATCTCCGCTTGCAGGACCGTATTATGATCAGGCAGTCTAAAACAGGTCCTTTGGTTCTCAATGTAGACCCCCAGGCCCACTCTGTCCTCTAGCTTTGATCAATCCGTGTAACATGATCTTCCAGATGGCAATACTAGGGTTCCGTCCATCCAGGACTGTGCCGATGGCAACAGTGCCTTGCACTCGACTTCAAGGTTCACCTCAGGTATCCGATCGGAAACCTCTCCCCTTCCTTCCAGGTTTCCTATCGTCGCCTCGATTATACCGCGATGGTATGGGCTGCTCCCATCCTCAATCCATTCTCCCATCGCCTTAAGTCTCATAGCCGCAGTGGCTGACTCACACTTAATCTGTATGTCAATGGGTCGGATATCTAGAATAGTCTAGAATAGTGCCCTAGTGGGTGTGGTCCTCATCGCTCCGCCTATGCCAAGACAACATGGTCTCTGAACCTGTTGTAAGGTCCTTATGTTGCACTTTTTCTCCATAGCAGTCCACCAAACTACTGAGTCGTAAGTAAGTATTGGTCGAATCACGCTCCTGTGGAACCGTCTCAACCCCTACAGAGCAAGGATTGATGCCGAGGTGCAAGATGTATGTCCCAATTGTAACCAGGAAACGCACGACACACGTCACCGGCTTAACTGCCCAGCCAAACCCACTCGCCTCAGACCCAGATCCTTGTGGACGCACCCCATCTTAGTCGCAGAGTTCCTGATTCTCGACACTCAACAGAATCAAGCTGATGAAAGCTGAAACACAACAAGTAAAAGCGTGCTAAGTTCGGCCGGGTCGAATCTTATATACCCTCCACCATGGATCGCATTTGTCGAGTAGTTTTCCCGGTATCTCTTTTTGGGCAAACAAAGATACAAGAAGAGAATTGATATGCTACTGGAGCTATATCAATTTATGGTCCGATTCGGACCATAAATGTTAGAGACCATAGAAGAAGTCGTTGTGAAAAATTTCAGCCAAATCGAATAGGAATTTGCTCCCTTTAGGGGCTCAAGAAGTAAAACAGGGAGATTGGTTTATAGGGGAGGTGTATGAGGGTATAACCGATTCAGACCATATTTGACCCGTATGTTGAAGTCTATCAGAAATATATTGCGTCCTCTAGAGGCTGAAGAAGTCAAGATCCCAGATCGGTTTATGTGACAGCTATATCAGGTTATAAACCGATTTGAACCATATTTGGCATAGTTGTTGGAAGTCATAACAAAACACCTCATACAAAATTTCAGCCAAATCGGATAAGAATTGCGCCCTCTAGAGCCTCAAGAAATCAAGATTGAATATCGGTTTATATGACAGCTATATCAGGTTATGAACCGATTTGAACCATATTTGGCATAGTTGTTGGAAGTCATAACAAAACACGTCATGCAACATTTCAGCCAAATCGGATGGGAATTGCGCCCTCTAGAGGCTCATGAAGTCAAGACCCCAGATCGGTTTATATGACAGCAATGCCAGATTATGGACCGATTTTAACCATACTCAGCAAAGTTGTTGGAAATCATAACAAAACACGTCATGCAACATTTCAGCTAAATCGGAAGGGACTTGTGCCCTCTAGAGTCTCATGACGTCGAGACCCCAGATCGGTTTATATGACAGCTATACCAGGTTATGGACCGATTTCAACCAAAACTAGCACAGTTGTTGAATGCCATACTCAAACGATATGTTCAAAATTTCAGCTTAATCGGATAAAAATTGCGCCCTCTATAGGCTCAAGAAGTCAAGACCCAAGATCGGTTTATATGGCAGCAATATCAAAACATGGACCGATTTGGCCCATTTACAATACCAACTGACCTACACTAATAAAAAGTATTTTTGCAAAATTTCAAGCGGCTAGCTTTACTCCTTCGAAAGTTAGCATGCTTTCGACAGACAGACGGACGAAAATGGCTAGATCGATACTTTATGGGGTCTTAAACAAATATTTCGAGGAGTTACAAACTGAATGACGAAATTAGTATACCCCCTTCCTATGGTGCAAATTTTGCCCATGAACATTCATCTAAGGAACAGGGGCAAACTTCTCACATATCAAGGAGTGCAGTCCGGGGCCTCCTTTTTATGGCCGAGTCCGAACGGCGTGCCGCAGTGCGACACCTCTTTGAAGAGATGTTTTACTTGGCATAGTACCTCACAAATGTTGCCAGCATTGGGAAAACCACAGCTGAAAATTTTTTCTGATGGTCTCGCCAGGATTCGAATCCAGGCTTTCAGCGTCAAAGGCGGACATGATAACCTCTGCGCTACGGTGGCTTCCTCCTATGGTGGAGGGTATACCAATCTGCTACAACAACAACGTTACTATTCGCATCATCTTTGAAGAAGTACGGTCCAATGATGCCACCAGCCCATAAACCATACCAAACTGTGACTTTTTTTCAAAATCGACAATTCTTCTTGTTTACGTACCCATTGAGCCAAAAATGAGCTTCGTCCATAAAATGGAAGAAGTGCGCTATGAACTTTCTCAACAGGGCACTCATTTTGATAATAAAATTCTATCTTTCGTGGTTAAATTATAGCCCAACCTGAAGATGTTTGACAGTGAAACAAGAAACGTGGGTGAGTTGTTTATTGGATTTTTTTAAACTTTTCTCAATTTCACTCAAATTTGCTGTGAAAATTTTATTAAAGTTTAATTTATTTTAGAAAATTCTGTCAAAAAATGCTTCATAAAGAAAATTGTACTAAAATTTTCTACACAAGGAAATGTGTTTATGAAATTCAGTTGGGCAACGTTTTACTCTACTGAGAATAAATTCAACTCTCTGCTCTTAAAAAGACTTAAATTCCAAGGAGTCATTTCGCGCCGGCTGATTTCTACTGTTGCTATTAATTTTATTTACCTACCCACACGTGCGTCTGACAAATGAATGAGAAAAATTTGCCAAATAAATTGAATAAAGTTTACCTCATTGCAGAAAACTGCCATTAATAGGGTCGCAAAGCAGTTCTTGGGGCACAACCTAAGCCAAAAGGGTTTGACACCCGACTAAATTGCCATTCATCCCTGTCGCCAGACAGCACCATGTAGAGTGTGGGTAGACTTTGAACAAACTTCCTTTTGACGTTGGTATACAGCGTCAGCAATGGCTACACCTACTCCAAAGACGACGATGTCATTAAATATGATAATATGTAAATGTCGCAGTCCTTGCTGTCGTAGTTATATTCACCGAAATCAGGTGAACAAAGCAACTTTTTGATAGCAATGCTGTTGGTGGCGCCTTTTTGAAAAAAAGAAAAATCGAAAAACAAACATCTTTAGATGTGGCAAGAAATGATTGGCAATGTGTCAAAAACAGAGTTGCCATCTTAATTTTTTTTGCAGAATATAATGGAAAATAATTTTTGGCTTACGAAAGAAAAGAAAAATGCAGACCTCAAATTAATCCTCTTTTTACGGTCATGGAAACAATCTATCCTATCTTAACCAAGTAAAAGCGTGCTAAGTTCGGCCAAGCCGAATCTTATATACCCTCCACCATAGATCGCATTTGTCGAGTTCTTTACCCGATATCTCTTTTAAGGCAAACAAAGGATAAAATAAAACAAGTTATAGTCCAATTCGGACCATAAATGAATTGAATGCTGAACATTCTAGAATTCATTGTGTAATATTTCAATCCACTCGGATAAGAATTGCGCCTTGTAGGGGCTTAAGAAGCAAAATCGGGAGATCTGTTTATATGGGAGCTGTATCAAGCTATAGATCGACTCAGACCATATTACACACGCATGTTGAAGGTCATAAGAGAAGCCGATGTACAAAATTTCTGCCAAATCGGGTGAGAATTGCGCCCTCTAGAGGTTTAAGAAGACAAGACCCATGATCGGTGTATATGGCAGCTATACCAGGTTATGAGCAGATTTGAACCATACTTCGCACAGTTGGTGGAAGTTATAACAAAACAGCGCGTGAAAATTTTCAGTCAAATCGGACGAGAATTGCGCCCTCTAGAGGCTCAAGAAGTCAAACCCAAGATCGGTGTATATGGCAGCTATATCAGGTTATGAGCAGATTTGAATCATACTTCGCACAGTTGTTGGAAGTTATAAGAAAACATCTCATGTAAAATTTCAGTCAAATCGGACGAAAAATGCGCCCTCTAAAGGCTCAAGAAGTCAAGACCCAAGATCGGTGTTTATGGCAGTTATACCAAATTATGTACCGATTTGCGTCTTACTTGGCACAGTTGTTGGAAGTCATATCAAAACACCCCATGCAAATTTCAGTCAAATCGAACAAGAATTGTGCCCTCTAGAGGCTCAAGAAGTCAAGACCCAAGATCGGTGTTTATGGCAGCTATACCAGATTATGTACCGATTTGCTCCATACTAGGAACAGATATTGGAAGTCATAAAAAAATACCTCATGCAAAATTACAGCCAAATCGGATGAGAATGGCGCCCTCTAGAATCTGAAGAAGTCAAGACCCCAGATCGGTTTATATGGCAGCTATATCAGGTCACAAACCGATTTGAACCATACTTAGCGTAGCAGTTGGAAGTGATACTAAAACACCGCGTGCAATATTTCAGTCAAATCGGATGAGAATTGCGCCCTTTAGAGGCTCAAGAAGTCAAGACCCCAGATCGGTTTATATGGCAGCTATATCAGGTCACAAACCGATTTGAACCATACTTAGCGTAGCAGTTGGAAGTGATACCAAAACACCGCGTGCAAAATTTCAGTCAAATCGGATGCGAATTGCGCCCTTTAGAGGCTCAAGAACTCAAGACCCAAGACCGGTTTATATGGCAGCTATATCAGATTATGAACTGATTTAAATCATACTTAACACAGTAGTTGGAAGTGATACCAAAACACGTCGTGCAAAATTTCAGTCAAATCGGACGAGAATTGCGCCCTCTAGAGGCTCAAGAAGTCAAGACCCCAGATCGGTTTATATGGCAGCTGTATCAAAACATGGACCGATTTGAACCATTCTCAGCACAGTTGTTGGAAGTCATAGCAAAACACGTCGTGCAAAATTTCATTCCAATCGGATAAGAATTGCGTCCTCTAGAGGCTCAAGAAGTCAAGACCCAAGATCGGTTTATATGCCAGCTATATCAAAACTTGGACCGATTTGGCCCATTTACAACCCCAACCGACCTACATAATAAAAAGTATTTGTGCAAGATTTCAAGCGCCTAGCTTTACTCCTTCGAAAGTTAGAGTGCTTTCGACAGACAGACGGACGGACAGAAGGACGGCCGTGGCTAGACCGACTTAAAATGTCATGACGATCAAGAATATATATATTTTATGGTGTCTTAGACGCATGTTTCGAGGTGTTACAAACAGAATGACGAAACTAGTATACCCCCATCCTATGGTGGAGGGTATAAAAACAGCAACTCTTTGGGGATGGTTGACAAATAAACAGAAGAACTTAAATGAACCACAGGCTGCGACTCATCCTCCCGGCAAGGGATAGCAGTGAGTACCACACAGGCTGGAACATTGAGGTCCAATCTGTGTGGTGTTCTTTACTGTCACCAGAAGCTTAGCTTACGAGCTACCAGGTGCGTCTACAGGTTGCGGTTAGTAGAATGCTCCATACAGGGTAGCTGCAATGGCAGTCGCGGACCATCAGCGGTATCGAACGGAGAGTCTCAATGAGAGATCTGCCGGCTCTTGCAGAAACACTGTCTGCCAATGATGCTCGATAAGACAAGGTGAGTTATTAGCGCCTTTAAATAACCCATGGCCACCCTGTTCTCTTTTTCTTCTGGTTGTCTAAATAAGTGGTGATTTAAAAATACATTCGGCCAGTAAACGACCAAAATTGCAAATTTTGCCCATGAACATTCCACTAAGGAACAGGGGCAAACTTCTCACATATCAATGAGTGCAATCTGATTAAAGTTTTAAACTCAATGATACGGGGTATCCTTTTTATAGCCTAGTCCGAACGGCGTGCCGCAGTGCGACACCTCTTTGGAGAGAAATTTTTCATGGCATAGTACCTCACAAATGTTGCCAGCATTAGAAGGGGAAAACCACAGCTGAAAATTTTTTCTGATGGTCTCGCCAGGATTCGAACCCAGGCGTTCAGCGTCATAGACGAACATGCTAACCTCTGCGCTACGGTGGCCTGCAATGAGGACGAATTTCTTTGCGGTGCATGCACATATTCATTATCACCGTCCTGAGATTCTAGCCCTTTTTGAAACCCAGGTGCATGAGGATTCAGATCCACAGGATTTTCACATCCTTGGGTACCACACTCTGTCTTTTTTTATTTCACACAGAGGCCTCGTGGTATATATACGTAATTATGTAGTGTACCAAAGACGACAATACTTGGACTGACAGGATCCTGAATTTAACTTCCTTTGGGTTAAATTGGGGATTAGAACACATAGACGCACTTTGGATTTCTATATAGAAGTCCAAACTCAGAGAGGGAGGCTTCCATGAACGGTTTTGACGCCCTTTCTGATTATATTAAAAATATTTTTGGGGGGATCTTACGGGCAGTGAAATCGTTGTTGCTGGGGATTTCAATGTCCACAACTCTCCCCCGAATCGAAAATGTATCTGGCGTCATGCCCCAGATACTTTTTCGAACTTGCGGAGTTAAAAGGGCTCTCGAGAATCTAGACGTAAATAAATCCCCGGGCCCGGATGCTATATCAAAACTTGTCTTGCTGCAAGTGTTCTTCGAATCTTTCTCGTCCATTACGCAACCTTTTCAACCTTGGCTAACGTGCTGAAGTCTTCCCGGCGCATTGCCAGATTACGAACGTTCAGCCAATACCCAAGAAGGGTGAGGCGAATAACCCTGCGAATAACCGGCCAATAGCGATGTGCTCCGTTCTCTTCAAGGTTATGGTTCTTGCTTCTACACGAGGTAATAAGAGCTTTTGGTCGTTCGGGAAGAGGGTAAAGGGTAGTTCTTCATCTATCGCAACTCTTGTTAAGGATGATCAAACGTTCACTGAGCCGGTTGATAGACTAATCTGTTGGCTGATGTATTTCCAGGGAACTCTTCCCTGCCGGATAGCAATCAATCACTCCCCCTAATAGAAAATGTATCTGCCCCACATATTGGAGTTAAAAGAGTTCTTGAGAATTTAGATGAAATAAATCCCCGGCCCCGGATTCCATATCAACACTTGTCTTGCTGCAAGTGTTCATCGACCCTTGCTCGTCCATTACGCAACCTTTTCAATCTTGCCTACCTTGAGGTAGTCTTCCCGTCGCGTTGGAAGGTTGCGAACGTTCAGCCAATACCCAAGAAGGATGAGGCGAACAACCCCACGAATTCCCGGCCAATTGTGCTCCGCTCTCTCGAAGATTATGGAGAGCATGCTTAATCACCATTTTGTAAGGTATTTAGAGTCTAATGGCCTTCTTAGCGACCAACAGTATGGGTTCCGTAGAAATCGTTCTACGGGCGACCTCATTGCACTTCTGTCGGAACGTTGGAGTCGCTTAATCCACCAGTTTGGTGAGAGTAAGGTTGTGGCTCTGAATATCTCCAAGGCGTTTGATACGGTCTGGCACGGTGCACTAATATAAAAGCTTGTCGCATTTGGTGTCGGTAATGGCTTCGTTCGATTTATGTGAAGCTTTCTCAGAGATCGCACTATACAAGTCTTTATAGATAGGTTCCCAACCAATGAGCATAAACTGAACGCAGGTGTAGCCCAGGGCTTTGTCCTTTCTCCTTCTCTTTTACTTATTTTCATCAACAATCTGTTAAGTCAGACATCGAATCCAATCTTTATCATTTGCGAATCCGAATCATCATCCGAATTATCTCTGTCATTCATACTCCTTCGTCCATAGGCCGAGTCATCGAGAGATAGAGGACAAAAGGCGCGTTATGGACGATAGACTCTAGCAGCATTTGCTGACAATTTCTGAGTGGGGTCGACGCCAGGAATGTGTTAAAGCGTCTCCTTTGTTCTTCAACTGTACCCTCAACTTCGCAGCCGAATTCTTCGAGATATTTATTCAAGTCCTCCTTACGTAATGTCTACGCCCAGGAGAGCCGCAACGTAGTGGCCATGTCAGCAGCCTCGTTCACCACATATTAAGCAACAACTGTCCAACTTTTGGCTCTTTCCAACTCTCTGTTCCTGCTCGGGCGCCACTGTAACGCCGATTTTACATCTGGTTGCTGGGGTACAGCTCACCGGGAGCAGGATCAGTCACAGAAATTTATTTGAGTCAGTGACAGAGAGAAAAATGGTGGTTTGTATTGTTTTCAATGAGTTTTATTTGGTAGGTAGTATTTAATCTAGGCTTTATCGGTTTAGACTTAGGTTCTAGGAGGAAATCTGCGGCCTGGCGATGTCATCACTGGAGATGTAATTCGCTCACGGCTTAAATATGCCTCGAGGTCACAGTGAAGCGGTCTCAAGTCGATGGCACGAGTGTGTGTTCACGAGCTCAGCGGCTCGTACGTCGGAGGGATGAAGGCGGGTTGCTGGCTAAGTGTCTCTCGAAGACGTGATTCACTGACGGCGTGGGTCTGACACGAATTTACAGGGTAGTTGTTGTAGACTCTTGGCACGAATGGGTGTTCGCGGACTCAGCGGCTCTTGTGTCAGAAGAACAAAGGCGAGGTGCTGATTGTGATTGTCTCGGGGACGTGGCCTACTCACGGCATGGATACGGCACAAAGTCATGTGATGATCGTGGACAGAAGGCATGATCGTGGACAGAAGGCACTTGGGTGTATTCAGCGAGCTCAGCGGTTTTTATGTCTGAAGGACAAAGGCAAGGTGCCGGCTATGTGGGTTTCAGAGACGTGATGCACTCACGGCGTGGATACGGCACTAAGTCACGGGGTGATGAGACGGCACGTGGGTGTATTCGCGGGCTCAGCGACTCTTATATATGAAAGACAAAGGCGTGGTGCTAGCTATGTTGTTTTTGGAGACGTAATGCACTCAAGGCAAGGTTACGGCACAAAGTCACGTCGTGATAATCGTAGGCAGACGGCACGTGGATGTATTCGCGGGCTCAGCTGTTCTTATATATGAAGGACAAAGGTGAGGTGCCGGCTATGTAGGTTTCAGAGACGTGATTCACTCACGGCACGGATACGGCGCTAAGTCACGGGATGATGGTCGAAGGCAGACGACAAGTGGGTGTATTCGGAGGCTCAGTGGCTCTTATGTCTGAAGGACAAATGCGAGGTGCTAGCTATGCGGGTTTCAGAGACGTGATCAACTCACGGCACGGATACAGCGCTAAGTCACGGGATGATGGTCGAAGGCAGACGGCACGTGGGTATATTCGCGGGCTCAGTGGCTCTTATACATGAAGGACAAAGGAGATGTGCTGGCTATGTGGGTTTCAGAGAGGAGGTTCACTCACGGCACGGATACGGCACTAAGTCACGTGGTGATGATCGTAGGCAGACGGCACGTGGGTGTATTCGCGGGCTCAGCGGCTCTTATATATGAAGGACAAAGGCGAGCTGCTGGTTATGTGGATTTCAGAGACGTGGTTCACTCACGGCACGGATACGGCACTAAGTAACGAGGTGATCGTCGTAGGCAGATGGCACTTGGGTGTATTCGCGGGCTCAGCGACTCTTATATATGAAGGACAAAGGCGAGGTGCTAGCTATATTGGTTTCAGAGACGTGATTCACTCACGTCATGAAAACGGCACTAAGTCACGGGGTGATTGTCATATGCAGACGGCACGTGGGTGTATTCGCGGGCTCACCGGTTCTTATGTCTGAATGACAAAGGCGAGATGCTGGCTATGTTGGTTTTGGAGACGTGATTGTCTCACGTCATGGATACGGCTCTAAGTCACGGGGTGATGGCCGTGGCACGTTATTTTAAAAAATTTTCTCAAAATTCTTAGTGTTAACCAAATGGGCAACAAAATTTTCAATGAAACCCAAAATTGTATGGCAATACTGGTCACCAACTACCTACTTCCACCTCAAATGTCTTCGTTTTTTTTTAAAGAAACACTTGTAGCTTCATTTGGTGGCCCCCCTCGCCCACTCCTGATGCTTGTCAAACTAACGTTCATAGCAGTGTTGAAAGGAAATTTTAGAGTCTGTTCATTAGCAAAATCTTTTGGTGAGGCATTGGTAGAGCCATCCATCCCCCTTAATAATGGGGATGGGGTATAAGTTTGATTTGCATAACGCCCCCATGCTCGTTGAGGAAAGTTGCCATGACGTCCTACCTTAAGCAATGCTGAAAACAAAAACTTTTGCAAAACGGCCCACATAGGGTGTTATCGCCTTCGAAATTGTTATTGATGAAAATTTATCGCAACATTTGGCAATGCCTGTTTTCGTCATATTTTCCATGGGTTTTGCCTTTGTCAGCATTACCAACTTTGTTATCTTCACCATCGTTTTTTATTGATTTCCATACCAAAAAAAAAAATGAGTTCTTTTCATGGGCGTTTTGTGCGATTTCACAGAAGATTTTTTTGCCTGATTTGTGGGGGGGGGGGGGAAATACCAAACATTTTGGTTTCTTTTTTTGGTAGTGGTGTAGTTTTTTTTTTGGTTTTTCACTCCTCGCTTCCTTCCTTCGAGTGTTTTTTTTTTTTTTGTTTCTGGCCAAGGGTTTTTATTGATCGAACAGATGTTTGGCAAATGTAAATTGCACCATAAAAGCGTGGAATAACACAGAAGTGAATGGGGTAAGAACGCATTTGTTTTATTGTAACGATAACAATTGCTAAGAATGGTGGCATTGTTTTTGGCTATTGCTTTGAGCCCCTTGAATTGGCTTATTTGGTTGAAAACTGGATGGAGGTTTCTTTCTCTTTTTTGTGATTTTGGTTGCAAATTATCTGATATAGGTCAATACATCGATAAGTGGGGTGATTTGGTTGCGTTGATTTTTTTTAAGCTTATTTTTAAATTTCGATGCCGTGAATGGAGGAAGTTTTAAAGGATAAAGAAAGATTTTTGGTGGTGTTGCAGTATTGGCATATTTTAAGACATTTGACTTAAAAGGGAGTTTTATTCTTCGTAGTATGGGAAATGAAGGCTGTGAGAAGAAAATTTTGAAAAAAGATTTAAAAATCAAGACTTCCAATTTTGTTTTAAGGAAAAATTTCCATATGGCATTCCTTTTTCGGCTAAGTTTCAGTGAAATTGTCCCCAGAAAGAAATTGTGGCAAAATCGGGTCGAAATTTTTTCCAAATTTTTCTTTAGATTAGACTCGCTGGCCTGGGCCCGCTCCGCTGCGCCTTCTTTAACTCTCTAATATCTTTTAAGGGTGGGGACACTTCGCCCCGAATGTGGATGCGAGCTAATATAGCCTATGTCTGCCTATGACGCTGAACGCCTGCGTTCGAATCCTGGCCGAACTTCGGAACCCCTGCTCGGTTTTTGGGAAAATTTTTACTCTACTTCCAAATGCCTTTCTTTTAAGTCCCATATTAGCGTATTGGTAAATATTTCGGGTTCAGGGGGTATTTCGGGTAAATATAAGATTCGTGCCCCTTTACTTTGAGCCCCAACGGTATGAACCGTTGGGAGGGTCTTTTTGGGGCTGGGGCGGCCACCGACACTTTCTTCTGAAAATAGATATCAAATTCGTTCTTTACTCCCAAAATACCGCTAATTTAACCTCCATATTGCTATAGTCGGAAATAAAGTTCAGTTTAAGGGGTGATTTAGGGCGTACCCCTAAAATTGGATATCAAATTTGTTTGCTACTCTCAAATACCTTACATTTGAGTCCCATTTTGCCGTAAGGGGTCAATTAACCTATTCGAGGTATTTTTAGGAGGAAACGCGCCACCTTGATCTGAACGCAAATTTTAATGTCATATTTTTAACCTACTCCCAAATATCTTCCATTTGAATCCCATGTAGTCATGGTCGTCTGATATTCCCATTTTGGGGGTATTTTGTAGTGGGAAAACCTCCCATAATATGGACCTAAAGTGTTATGGCATATTTGTAATCTACTGCCGGATATTTTTCGTTACTTTTTGATCCTAAAGAAAAAAACAAACAACCCGAGTCCCATATAGTCCTGATGGGTCATATGCCCATTTTTAACGTTTTTGGCGGGAAGGGGGACCCCCTATACTTCGATCTGATTTTGTATGCCAGATTCGTAATCTACTCCCGAATACCTTCCATTTGAGGCCCATATTGACATGAACGCCCAATATGTCTGTTTTGGGGGAATTTTAGGGTTGGGGCGGCCCGATGGGTACTTAGATCCGAATTTTAATACCATATTCGTATTCTACTCTCCAATACCTTTAATTTGATATGCATATCGGTCCCCTTTTGATTTTGGGTGGTATTTTTAGGGTAAAGGGGAAGGGTCCCCCCCCCCTTCCGACATCAAGAAACTATAAAGCTTATTTCTTCTTCCTGGCCATATTCGCAATCTACTCCCAAATACCTTTCATTTGAGACCCATATTGTCATGATCATCAAATAAATATATTTTAAGATGTTCTGGGGTTGGAGCGGCCCCCAGGTACTTTCCTCCGATTTAGGGTCTTAAGCCCATAAAAGCCACATTTATTATCCGATTTTAATGAAATTTGGGACAGTGAGTTGTTTTAGGTTCTTCGACATCTTTCTTCAATTTGGCCCTGGTCGGTTCAGATTTGGATATAGCTGCCATATAGACCGATCTCTCGATTTAAGGTTTTGGGCCCATAAAAGGCGCATTTAATGTACGATGTCGCCGAAATTTGGGACAGTGAGTTAAGTTAAGCCCCTCGACATACTTCTGCAATATGGCACAGATCGGTCCAGATTTCGATATAGCTGCTATATAGACCGATTTCGCAATTTAAGGTTTTGGGCCCATAAAAGACGCATTTATTGTCCGATGTCGATGAAATTAGGCACAGTAAGTTGTGTTAGTTCCTTTGACATCCTTTGTCAATTTGGCCAAGACCGGTTCAGATTTGGATATAGCTGCCATATTGACCGATTTCTCGATTTAAGGTTTTGGGCCCATAAAAGGCGCATTTATTGTCCGATGTCGCTGAAATTTGAGACAGTGAATTAAGTTAGGCCCTTCGACATACCTTGTCAATTTGGACAAGATCGGTCCAGATTTGGATATAGCTACCGTATAGACCGATATCTCAGTTTTAGGTTTTAGGGCCATCAAAGGCGCATTTATTGTCCAATGTGAACGTAATTTGGCACAGTAAGTTGTGTTAGGCTCTTCGACATCCTTTGTCAATTTGGCCAAGATCGGTCCAGATTTGAATATAGCTGCCATATAGACCGATCTCTATATTTAAGGTTTTGGGCCCATAAAAGGCGCATTTATTGTCCGATGTCGCCGAAATTTGGGACAGTGAGTTAAGTTAAGCCCCTCGACATACTTCTGCAATATGGCACAGATCGGTCCAGATTTCGATATAGCTGCTATATAGACCGATTTCGCAATTTAAGGTTTTGGGCCCATAAAAGACGCATTTATTGTCCGATGTCGATGAAATTAGGCACAGTAAGTTGTGTTAGTTCCTTTGACATCCTTTGTCAATTTGGCCAAGACCGGTTCAGATTTGGATATAGCTGCTATATAGACCGATTTCGCAATTTAAGGTTTTGGGCCCATAAAAGGCGCATTTATTGTCCGATGTCGATGAAATTAGGCACAGTAAGTTGTGTTAGTTCCTTTGACATCCTTTGTCAATTTGGCCAAGACCGGTTCAGATTTGGATATAGCTGCCATATTGACCGATTTCTCGATTTAAGGTTTTGGGCCCATAAAAGGCGCATTTATTGTCCGATGTCGCCAAAATTTGGGACAGTGAGTAAAGTTAAGCCCCTCAAAATACTAATGCAATATGGCACAGATCGGTTCAGATTTCAATATAGCTGCAATATAGACCGATATCTCGGTTTTGGGGCCATAAAATGCGCATTTATTGTCCGATGTCGCTGAAATTTGAGACAGTGAATTAAGTTAGGCCCTTCGACATCCCTTGTCAATTTGGCCAAGATCGGTCCAGATTTGGATATAGCTGCCATATAGACCGATCTCTCAATTTAAGGTTTTGGGCCCATCAAAGGCGCATTTATTGTCCAATGTGAACGTAATTTGGCACAGTAAGTTGTGTTAGGCTCTTCGACATCCTTTGTCAATTTGGCCAAGATCGGTCCAGATTTGAATATAGCTGCCATATAGACCGATCTCTATATTTAAGGTTTTGGGCCCATAAAAGGCGCATTTATTGTCCGATGTCGCCGAAATTTGGGACAGTGAGTTGTGTTAGGCCCTTCGACATATTTCTGCAATTTGGCCCAAATCTATCAAGATTTGGATATAGCTGCCATATAGGCCGATATCTCCACTTAAAGTCTTGGCCCCATAAAAGGCGCATTTATAATCCAATTTCGCTGAAATTTTACACAGCGACTTATGTTAGGCTTTTCGACATCCATGTCGAATATGGTTCAGATCGGTTGGTCCAAATCGGACCCTATTTCGATATAACTGCTATGGGACATAAGGTATGAAATTTTCACCGGATTTTGATGAAAGATGATTTACGTATATACCCGAGGTGGTGGGTATCCAAAGTTCGGCCCGGCCGAACTTAACATCTTTTTAACTGTTTTCTGATGGTCTCGCCAGGATTCGAACCCGGCGTCCAGCGTCATAGGCGGACATGCTTACCTCTGCGCTACGGTGGCCCTACGGTTCATAATGAAATAGCACCCGAAATTTGAGACTTTCATCATTTTCAATTTGGGGAGCAATTATTTGGGGTCTAATGTCATGGCGCCAGTTCATGTCTTCATATAGCTGGCACATAAATCGATCTCCCGATTTAACTTCTTGAGCCTCAAGAGAGCGCAATTCTTCTACGATTTGCCTGAAATTTTGCAAAATGAATGAAATCCAAGGCAAGTATGATTCGAATCGGCCCATAACATGATATAATAGCTTCAATAGCATAGCAATTCTTACCCACTCTCCTTTGTTTGTCTCTGGAGATATACTAGGCCCATGCACCACGACGGCCTTCATAAGAAAGCCATTTTATGGCAAAATATATTCTCTCTCTTTCTTTCTATTTTACCTTTAAAAATTGTTTTTTTGTTTTTGTTTTCTTTTTGTTTTTTTGTTTTCACTCAACATATAATGCTTCTCAATTCCTTTTAAGCCTCGAAATTGGAGAAACTAATTTCCCCAGAAATTAATTAAAAACTTTAAAAATACTTTTTCAATTGCTATGTTGGATTATGCATTTAATTAAAGGAAACAATTAAACTCAATTAACGATACGGCACTTGATCCCTACACTCCTCCGTCACACTTTTAGCCGAAAGCACTTTTATATGTCTTTCATTGTGTTATTCACCCAACCAAACAACCAACCAGCCATCCATCCATCATTCGTTGTATGTTGTTGATGATGTCTTCGGCAGTAGGACAATGAGGACACTCTTATTGTCTATGAGTAAAATTTGATTTGGAGTATATTCTTAAGTTCCTTAAATTTTTTTTTTTTATTATTTTTCCTCGCTGTCGCTCTAAACAAGCAAAATGAAAATTTGTACAAATTAAATGAAATTCTATTTAGGAAACTCGCAAAGGGCACTTTAAAGAAGCAGCAAAGACAGTTGGGTGAGGGTATTTGGTCAGTGGCGTAGATTTAAGCCAAGTGGCGTGGGAGCTGAAATGGTGAAGAGCTTGAATTACCACCACAGAGGTCATAGATTCGATTCCCAACAGAGATCTTGGTCTCTTGCTTCTATGACATAACAATGGAGAAATACTGCCTAACTGGTTTGGTATGAGACTTAGTTTTTGTCATTCTGTAAGACTGCCACTGAACCTAACCTAAGCTAATCTAACTTCAGAGACACCCCATACCCAACCTAAAATAATTTTGTTTCAATCTTCTTATATATAAAATTCAATTTGTGTTTAGCCTCAAAAACGGCTGAACCGATTACCTTGAAATTTTCACAGATTGTGTAGGTTGGTCTGGAAGGAAACATAGGCTATACAATTTTTCGGTATCGGAAGGGGGGGGGCGGACCTTCCCCCTTACCCCAAAAGTACTACCCAAAAATAAAAGTGGATCGATCGGGACAATATGGGATTCAAATGAAAGGTATTCAAGAGTAGATTACGAATTTCACAATAAAAGTTGGACCCAAGTACCTGGGGGGCCGCCCCAGCCCCAAAACCCCTTAAAATAGTTTTATTTGACCATCATGACAATATGGGACTCAAATGAAAGATATTCGGGAGTAGATTACGAATATGGTCAGGAAGTAGGAATAGGCTTTGTAATTTATTGACAACGAAAGGGGGCGGACCCGCCAACATTACACCAAAAACACCACACAAAATCAAAAATGGACCGATAAGGAAAATATGAGTATCAAATGAAAAGTATGCGGACATAGATAACGAATCAGGCATACAAATTTATGTTGAAGTAAGGGGGTCACCCCACCCCCCAAAAATGCCCAAAATGGGCACATTAGCCAATCACGGATATATGGGAATCATTTTGTTTGTTCCGTATAGACTGAAAAACGGCAGAACCGATTTTACTCGAAATTTTCGCATATTGTGTAGGTTAGTGTGGAAGGAAACATAGGCTATATAATTCTTCGGTATCGGAAGAGGGACGGACCCTCCCCCTTATGGTCAAAAAACACAACCCAAATTAAAAGTGGTCCGATCAGGACTATATGGGATTCTAATGAAAGGTATTTCAGAGTAGAGAACGAATTTCATAATAAAAGTTGGATCCAAGTACCTGGGGGGCCGCCCAGCCCCAAAACCCCTTAAAATAGTTTTATTTGACCATCATGACAATATAGGACTCAAATGAAAGGTATTCGGGAGTAGATTACGAATATGGTCAGGAAGTAGGAATAGGCTTTATAATTTATTGATAACGGAAGGGGCGGGCCCTCCCCCGCTACCCCAAAAACACAACCAAAATCAAAAGTGGACCGTTAAGGACAATATGGGTATCAAATGAAAAGTATGCGGGAGAAGATAACGCGTCTGGCATACAAATTCATGTCGAAGTATAGGGGGTCACCCCACCCCCCAAAAATGCCCAAAACGGACACAGTAGCCAATCACGGATATATGGGACTCGGTTTGTTTGATTCGTATAGACTGAAAAACGACAGAACCGATTTTACTCGAAATTTTCGCATATTGTGTAGGTTAGTGTGGAAGGAAACATAGGCTATATAATTCTTCGGTATCGGAAGAGGGACGGACC
Source organism: Stomoxys calcitrans (assembly GCF_963082655.1). Classification (NCBI taxonomy): domain Eukaryota; kingdom Metazoa; phylum Arthropoda; class Insecta; order Diptera; family Muscidae; genus Stomoxys; species Stomoxys calcitrans. The sequence goes on along the minus strand of NC_081556.1, from coordinate 138,161,139 downwards.
CTCCCCCTTATGGTCAAAAAACACAACCCAAATTAAAAGTGGTCCGATCAGGACTATATGGGATTCTAATGAAAGGTATTTCAGAGTAGAGAACGAATTTCATAATAAAAGTTGGATCCAAGTACCTGGGGGGCCGCCCAGCCCCAAAACCCCTTAAAATAGTTTTATTTGACCATCATGACAATATAGGACTCAAATGAAAGGTATTCGGGAGTAGATTACGAATATGGTCAGGAAGTAGGAATAGGCTTTATAATTTATTGATAACGGGAGGGGGCGGACCCTCCCCCGTTACCCCAAAAACACCACCCAAAATCAAAAGTGGACCGATCAGGACAATATGGGTATCAAATGAAAAGTGTGCGGGAGTAGATAACGAATCTGTCATACAAATTCATGTTGAAGTATTGGGGGTCACCCCACACCCACTAAAATGCCCAAACCGGGCACAATAGCCAATTACGGATATATGGGACTCGGTTTGTTTGTTCCGTATAGACTGAAAAACGGCAGAACCGATTTTACTCGAAATTTTCGCATATTGTGTAGGTTGGTGTGGAAGGAAATATAGGATATATATTTTTTCGGTATCGGAAGGGGGACGGACCCTCCCCCTTATGCCAAGAACTCAACCCAAAATCAAAAGTGGACCGATCGGGACAATAGATGTAACAAATGAAAAGTATTGGAGAGTAAAATACGAATATGGTATTAAATTTTGAGTCTAAGTACCTATGGGGCCGACCCAACCCCAAAACTCCCCCCAAACAGACATATTGGACGTTCATGATAATATGGGGCTCAAATGAAAGGTATTCGGGAGTAGATTTCGAACGTGGCATAAAAACAGACATATTGGACGTTCATGTCAATATGGGTATCAAATTAAAGATATTCGGGAGTAGATTTCGAATCTGGCATACAAAATCAGATCGAAGTATAAGGGGTCACGTCACGTCACCCCTCAAAAACGCCTTTAGACCCATTATGACTATATGATACTTGGCTGAACCGATTTTCTTAAAATTTTCATAGATTGTGTACGTTTGTCTGAAAGAAAACATGGGCTTATATAATTTTTAGATATGGGGTGGTGGCGGACCCTCCCCTATACCCCAAAAACGCCACCCATATCCTAAAGTAGTCCGATGGGCACAATAAGGGTATCAAATGAAAGGTATTGGAGACCAGAAAACCAATTTAGTATTAAAATTTGGGTCCAAGTATTCAGAGGGCCCCCCAACCCCAAAACTCCTCTAAACAGATATATTTGAAGTTCATGTCAATATGGGACCCAAATGAAAAGTATAAGGCAGTCGATTACAAATATGGCTTAAAACATTAGGTCCAAGTAATGGGAGATCGCCCACCCCTGAATACCCCTAAAAGGGGCATATTAGCCGACCATGGCTATATGGTACTCAAATGAAAGGTATTAGGGAGTAGATTACGAATATGGCATTCAAATTTGCGTTAAAGTCTAGGTGGCGCTTTTCCTTCTAAAGAGACGTCAAATGGGTTTATTGCCCCCTTGTGACAAAATGGGACTCAAATGAAAGGTATTGTGAGAGTAGAAAACGAATTGGATATCCAGTTTTGGAGCCAAGTGTTTTGGGGTACGCCCTAAAGCACCCCCTGAACTGCACTTCATTTCCGTTGGGAATAAAGAACGAATTTGATTTTTTTTCTGTACAAAGTGCCGATGGTCGCCCCAGCCCCAAAAACACCCTCCAAACGGTTCATATGGCAATATGGGGCTCAAATTAAGGGGATTTGGAAGCGCAGCACGAATATGATATCCATATTTGAGTCGAAATGTCTGAGGTGTCACCCCTCGCCTAATGAGAACATTACCCTAAGGAAGAACATTACCACCGATTCAAGTTTAAAGTCAATGATAAGGGACCTTCTTTTATAGCCGAGTACTAACGGCGTCCCGCAGTACAACTCTTTGGGAAAATTTTTTAAATGGCCATGCATGGCATTGGCCACCGTAACGCAGAGGTTAGCATGTCCACCTATGACGCTGAACGCCTGAGTTCGAATCCCGGCGAGACCATCAGAAAAAATTTTAGCGGTGGTTTTCCCCTGCTAATGTTGGCAACATTTGTGAGGTACTATGCCATGTAAAACTTCTCTCCAAAGAGGTGGCGCACTGCAGCACGCCGTTCGGACTCGACTACAAAAGGGAGGCCCCTTATCATTGTAGGGGATGTTCTCGCCATGATTCGAATGCGTTCAGCGCAATAGGCTACAATGGCATGAATCCGATATCCGCATTCAGGGCGAAGTGCCCCCACCCAAAAAAGATATTAGAGAGCACAGCCGGTTTGGCTAGTATTCAATAAAAATAGCAACCAAATATCAACGAAACAGAAAACCACTACAAAATTGCCTATGAATATCAAATTTTGGTAAAAGTTGCTGTTGAAACCAAATTTTATGAATTTTTATAATGACTCTTACATTTCAATGAAATTATCTATGCAACAAGTTTGGAAACTATTTTCGTTTATACCCCCTAAGAATCTCTATTAGTCCGCCTTTGATGCTGCAGACACATTTCGCAGCATGCTGTATGACACATGCCGCCTTCCTTGAGTGTTTTACAGAAATCATCAAATGTCAGCATCAACAAGTTAATATCCCTCGCATTAAAATGGCATCAAAGTTCAATAATGGAGAATTTTTCTATGTCTTGTTGAGGATTTTAGTTGTTGTTGTTGGATTTTTCCATGTCTTGTTGATTTGTTGTTGCTTCGGTGGTGGCCAGTAGTTTGGCCGGGTGGTGCAAGGCCATTAGGTTGAAACGTTTTCGAGCAAATATTTTCTATTTTGATTAGCTTTAGTGCGCCCAATATGTTCCTCCCAATATGTTTGTTTGCCATAAAATGTTGGTGGCCATAAAGAATGGCCATCGTAAATTTTGGCCACATGTTTAGTGTTTTTCGTTACGCGATAATAACCTAAAATTACTGAAACGTGATTTTATGGTGCCCCATCCATGCCAGCCATGGAGAAACTGGAAATAAGTGAGGCCGTATTCTCTTGTATAAAAATTTTTGTTGATTTTTGTTTTTTTCGAAAAACATGAAATTTATTATTTTACTGATTTACACAAACAGCAATTAAATGCAATAATGCATTTTATTTGGTAATTTATAAATCGATTGGCGTTTAAGGTTATATTACATTATTCGAAAAGCAAAATTCAAAAAAATAATCAAAATTAGAGTATTAAAAATTTCTATTTTTAGGACGAGCCGGATATTCTTTTTGTATACCCACTACCACAGGATAGGGGGTGTAATCATTTAGTCATTCTGTTGGCAACAAATCGAAATATTTATTTCCGAACCTACAAGGTACATATATTTCGGATCGTTGCAAAATTCTAAGACGATTTAACGATCCCAGTGTGTCTTTCTGTCTGTCCGTCCGTGTGTCCGTCAGTTGTAATCAAGTAAAAGCGTTCTAAGTTCGAACGAGCCGAATCTTAGGAACCCACCACCATGAGTTCTGCTAAAAATTTAGTTGAAGGTCATAATTTTATTCTGCATACGAAACTTCCATCAAACCAGCAAAAATTAACGCTTCCAGGAACCGAACCAGGATGATCGAGAGGCCGGCTTACATGGGAGCTGTATCAGGTTATAGACCGATTTAGACCGCACTAGGCACAGTTATTGGAAGTCATAACAGAACACTACATGCAGAATTTCAACCAAATCGGAAAAAAATTGCGGCTTTTAAGGGCTCAAGAAGTCAATTTGGGAGATCGGTTTATATAGAGCCTGAAATTCCCAACGACCTACATCTACATTAAGTAATTGTGCAAAATTTCAAGAGGCTAGCCTTACGCGTTCGACCGCTATCGTGATATCGACAGACGGACGGTTGGACGGA
>NC_081556.1:138124733-138149733 GCF_963082655.1 Stomoxys calcitrans | reverse complement strand
ACACACACTCACTAGTACTCTCTCTCTCCCTCTGCCAAGTTATATTGTTGTTGTTTATGGACAAAAATAACTAAACCAACCAACAACAACGACTGCATCAGTATGCTTGAACAAGTGATTGTTCATATTCCATCACTTGTAAGCAACTTTCTAACCTTCTGCCGTTTGCCTTCAAACCGTCTTACCCTCAGCATTGTAAGTTGCCATTTCATTAGTCTCCAGTACACAGTGGTTTTGTTAAATAAGCCATAAAATTGCAAACTCATCCTCTTCGGGGTAACAAAATATGTGAAACTTAACAAGTAAAAGCGTGCTAAGTTCGGCCGGGCCGAATCTTGGGAGCCCACCACCATGGATTCTGATAAAATATGGGAGCTATAGTCCGAATTGGATCGTACTTGGAGCAATTGTTGAGAGTCATAAGTCACTAAATGCAAAATCTCAGCCAAATCGAATAAAAATCACTGCTTGTAAGGACTCAAGAAACCAAAACGGGAAATCGGTTAATATGGAAGCTATTTCATGTTCTTGACCGATTTGAACCGTACTTGGTACAGTTGTAACAGAGCACCATGTACAAAATTTCAGCCAAATCGGATGAAAATTGCGGCTTCCAGGGGCTCAAGAAGTCAAATCGGGAGATCGGTTTATATGGAGGCTATATCAGAATATAGACCGATTTGGACCATACTAGGCTCCGTTGTTGGGAGTCATTACAAAATACTATGGGCAAAATTTTAGACAAATTGGACAAAAATTGCAGCTTCCATAGTCTCTGGAAGTCAAATCGGGAGATCGGTTTATATGGGAGCTATATCAGGTTAAAGACCAATTTGGACCTTACTTAGCACAGTTATTGGAAGTTATAACAGAACACTACCGGGCAAATTTCAGCCAAATCGGACAAAAATGTTGACTTCCATGGGCTCAAGAAGTCAAATTGGGAGATCGGTTTATATGGGAGCTATATCAGATTATAGACCGATTTGAACCATACTAGGCTCCGTTGTTGGAAGTCATTACAAAATACTATGGGCAAAATTTCAGCCAAATCGGACCAAAATTCCAGCTTTCATGGTCTCATGAAGTCAAGTCGGGAGATCGGTTTATATGGGAGCTATATCAGGTTGTTGACCGATTTGGACCGTTCTCAGCACAGTTGTTGGAAGTCCAAATAGAACACTATGTGCAAAATTTCAGACAAATCGGATGAAAATTGCGGCTTCCAAGGGCTCCAAATGTCAAATCGGGAGATCGGTTTATATGGAAGCTATATCAGATTATAGACCGATTTGAACCGTACTTATCAAAGTTGTTGGAAATCACAGCAGAATACTATGTGCAGGGGCTCATAAATTCAAATCGGGACATCGGTCTATATGGGAGCTATATCAGGTTCTTGACCGATCTGAACCGTACTCAGCGCAGTTATTGAAAGTTATAACAGAACACTACGTACCAAATTTCAGCCAAATCGGATGAAAATTGTGGCTTCCAGGGGTTAAGAAGTCAAATCGGGATATCGGTTTATATGGGAGCTATATCCAAATCGGAACCAATTTGGCCCATTAGGAATCTCCAACGACCTATATTAATACTAAGTACCTGTGCAAAATTTCAAGCAGCTAACTCTACGCGTTCAACCGCTATCGTGATTTCGACAGACGGACGGACGGACATGGCTGATTCGAGGAAATGGCTGATTCGAGGACATGGCTGATTCGAATCAGAATTTCGAGACCATCAAGAATGTATATACTTTATGGGGTCCTAGATCATTATTTCGAGGTGTTACAAACGGAATGACTAGATTAGTATACCCCCATCCTATGGTGGTGGGTATAAAAGCAGATGACAATTTTTTGCAAATTTTTAATGACATTCTCAAGAGAATTCTATCTCACTGTGCACATTGGGTTATGTCATATCAATTTTTTAAACAAATACTCACAATTATCAGAAGTAAATTTCAATGTGCACAAAAGATTATCATCTCGGTCAAACTGGGCACAAAAAAAAATTTGGAAAAAATTATGGGCAAAATGATTTCCCAATGAAAATGGTACTAAAACTACCCTTTCCCAATGGAAAGGGTACTAAAACTACCCTTTCCCAATGGAAATGGTACTAAAACTAACATTTCCCAATGGAAAGGGTACTAAAACTAACCTTTCCCAATGGAAAGGGTACTAAAACTACCCTTTCCCAATGGAAACGGTACTAAAACTACCCTTTCCCAATGGAAACGGTACTAAAACTACCTTTACCAATGAAAAAAGTGCTTAAACTACGCTTTCCCAATGGAAAGGGTTCTAAAACTACCCTTCCCCAATGAACTGGGTACTAAACTACCCTTTCCCAATGGAAAAGTTCCCTTTCCATTGAAAACGGAAACTAAAACCATTCTTTCCAGTGAAAGCTATCCCTTCCATTGAAAAACGATGCTTAAACTACCCTTTCCCATTGTAATGGGTAAAAGAAAGGGTACTAAACCTACCTTTTCTTAATGAAAAGGGTATGAAAACTACCCTTTCCTCTGGGAATGTCAAGGGTACTAAAACTACCTTTTTCCCAATGGAAAGGGTACTAAAACTACCCTTTCCCAATGGAAAGGGTACTAAAACTACCCTTTCCCAATGGAAAAGGGTACTACAACTAACCTTTCCCAATGGAAAAGGGTACTACAACTACCCTTTCCCAATGGAAAGGGTACTACAACTACCCTTTCCCAATGGAAAGGGTACCACAACTACCCTTTCCCAATGGAAAGGGTACTACATCTACCCTTTCCCAACGGAAAGGGTACTACAACTACCCTTTCCTAATGGAAAGGGTACCATAACTACACATTCCCATCGGAAAGGGTATTAAAACTACCCTTTCCCAATGGAAAGGGTACTAAAACTACCCTTTCCCAATGGAAAGGGTACTAAAACTACCCTTTCCCAATGGAAAGGGTACTAAAGTTATCCATTCCCAATTGAAAGGGTACTAAAACACCCCTTTCCCAACGGAAAGGATGCTAATGCTTCTCTTTCCCAATGGAGAAGATACTAAAGCTACGCCTTTCCAATGATAAGGGTAAAACAACTACCCTTTCCAAATAAAAAGTGTTAAACAACTACACTTTCCCAAAAACAGGGTACAAAAGCAACTCTTTTCCAATAAAAAAGGTACTAAAACTAAACTTTTCCAATAAAAAGGGCACTAAATTACTTTTTCCCAATGAAATGAAAAGTGAAAAGGTACTACAACTACCCTTTCCCAATGAAAAGGGCACAAAAACTATTCTTCCTAATGGAAAAGGTAATAAAACTACCCTTTCTCAAGGAAAAGGGTACCAAAACTACCCTTTCCCAAAGAAAAGGGTACTAAAAATTCCGTATCCCAATGAAAAGGATTTTAAAATTACCCTTTCTATCAAGGGTACCAAAACTACCCTTTCCCAAAGAAAAGGGTACTAAAAATTCCGTATCCCAATGAAAAGGATTTTAAAATTACCCTTTCTTTCAAGAGTACCAAAACTACCCTTTCCCAAAGAAAAGGGTACTAAAAATTCCACGTCCCAATGAAAAGGATTTTAAAATTACCCTTTCTCTCAAGGGTACCAAAACTACCCTTTCTCAAAGAAAAGGGTACTAAAAATTCCGTATCCCAATGAAAAGGATTTTAAAATTACCCTTTCTCAACGAAGAGAGAACTAAATCTATCCTTTTCCAATGGAAAGTGTACTAAAACTAACCTTTCCTTTCGGAAGCTATACTTAAATTTCCCTTTCCTCTAGGATGGGGTACAAAGACTACACTTTCCTTTGGGAAAGGGTAAAAAAACTACCCCTTCTAATGGAAAAGGTAATAAAACTACATTTTCCCTATGGAAAGATGAATAAACCTTCCCTTTCTCAACTGAAAAGTTAATAGAACTTTCCTTTTCCAAAGGAAAGGGTACGAAACCTACCCTTTTCCAAAGGAAAGGGTACTAAAACTTTCCTTCTCTAATGCAAAGGATACTAAAACTAAACTTTCTCAATGGAAAAGGTACTAAAACTACCCTTTCCTAATGAAAAGGGTACTAAAACTACCCTATGAAAGGGGTACAAGAACTACCCCATTCTATATCGAAAGGGTACTAGAACTGCCCTTTTTCAATGGAAGGGGGACCTTAAATTTCCCTTTCCCAATGGAAGGGCTACTAAAACTTCTCTTTTCCAATGGAAAGGGTATTAAAGCTACTCTTTTAAAATGTAAGTGGGTACTAGAACTTACTTTTCACAATGAAAAGGGTACTAAAACTACCTTTTCTCATTTGTAAGGTTACTAAAACTACCCTTTCGCAATGAGAAGGGGTTAGTACCACTACCCTTAACTCCCCTTTTCATTGGGAAAGGTTTCTAAAACTAGCATTTCCACTACCTTATACTACCCCTGTCATTGGGAAAGGGAACTTAAACAACCCTTTCCATTGAGAAAGGTTACCAACACCAACATTTTCATTTTGAAAGGTTATTATGACTACCCTTTCGTTTGAAAAGGGTACTTAAACTACCCTTTCCAAATGAAAGGGATACTAAAACTACCCAGTTCAGTTTCCATCCATAAATCTTTTGCACATTTATATCCCTTTAATTCAAAATTTTATTTTTAAACAAAAAATGTTATCGTATTACAAACAACCCTTTAAACTACCAACCCACTGTGCGAGAACACCCTAAACAATGCATTGTCATTTTTTAACAAATAAGTCATCAAAATTCTATGAGTTCTTGTTAATTTGCAACTTTACAAAGTAAAGACAAATGGTTCCACTATGACAAGGCAAATTAGTGCCCATAGAACTGTAATATGCTTAAACAAAACTTAAAGCCTTTACGAGTTTGAACATACAAAAGCAAAACCTAAACTACCCTTTATTTTTCCTTATCCTCATAACACTAACGAAATATTTTTACATTCCTCACATATGCTACTTTAAATGAAAAGATTCATTTACTTTATTGTTCCAACCAAAGGGGGAGAGAGTCAAGCTTATTTCACCAAGGGGGTGAACCTCACAAGAAATGAAGGATCCTTTATTGATATCTGTAAGGAGTTCATCATTCATTATTCCTCTTTGGCAGTATACATACATGGCAACTCTAATTTGAGATAGTTGATATTCGAAATTGCTCCTCACAATATGGCTAGGATAGCTCTTCTTACCATATGTCTCACCTAGTGCTGTGATAGTGAAACGTACACTGATGTGTTTTCTATACTGTGTGTAAATCATGGTGGCTTTTACTACTTTTTTTTTATTTATCCCTCACCTATTCATGCAGGCACGTTTGTGAATGCTATCTATCTAGCAATTCGTGACCAAGTGTCAGCTTTGGCTTAAAATTTCCCTTCAACTTCCGGTGCATGGGTTTTCACTTCCTTCCGTTTCCTTTATGGCCACAAACTGGAGTGCTCATAAATAATTTTGCCATACACATTGTGGCTGTGGCTGTGAGAGAAGCTTAACAATGTTGAGGTGCATAAATTTTGATTTTATATTGCATACCTCTAGGTCGTCGATGTTATATTCTGCAGGCAGGGAAAATGCATGCATGGTGTGTGTTTTATTGAAAACTTCATAGTAAATGGAAGAAGATAAATGATAATGCACTCCATCATAGAAGAGATGGGAAAATGGATCACTAATTTCAGAATTTTGTTTAAAAGACGTCAAATTATAGACCAAAGATGCTTACATATACACACAGACCCAAAATCGGCTGAACCGAATACCTTGACATTTTTACACGTTGTGTAGGTTGGTGTGGAAGGAAACATAATTTTTTGCTATCGGGAGGGGGGGGGGGGGGGCACACCCTCCCCCTTACCCCAAAAGTACTACCGCAAGATAAAAGTGGACCAATCGGGACAATATGGGATTCAAATGAAAGATATTCAAGAGTAGAGTACGAATTTCATAACAAAAGTTAGGTCCAAGTACCTGGGGGGTCGACCTAGCCCCAAAACCCATTAAAATAGGTTTTTTTGACAGCCATGACAATATGGGACTCAAATGAAAGGTATTCAGCAGTAGATTACGAATTTGGTCAGGAAGTCGAAATAGGCTTTTAATTTATTGATAAAGGAAGGAGTCGGACTCTCCACCGTTAACCCAAAAATACCACCCAAAATCAAAAGTGGACCGATAAGGACAATATGGGTATCAAATGAAAAGTATGCGGGAGTAGATAACGAATCTCGCATACAAATTCATGTCGAAGTATAGGGGGTCACCCCACCCCCACAAAAACTTCCAAAATGGGAACATTAGCCAATCATGGATATATGGGACTCGGTTTGTTTATTCCGTATAGACTGAACAACGGTAGAACCGATTTCGAAAATTTCGATCTCTTTCGAATTTGGATCTCGAAATTTTCGCATATTGTGTAGATTGGGCTGGAAGGAAACATAGGCCATATATTTTTCCGGTATCGGAAGGGGGGCCGAACGGGACAATATAGGTATCAAATGAAGGGTACTGGAGAGAAGATTACATATATGGTATTAAAATTTGCGTCTAAGTATCCATCGGGCCGACCCAATCCCAAAACTGCTCGAATCGACATATTGGACGTTCATTTCAATATGGGGCTCAAATGAAAGGTATTCGGGAGTAGATTTCGAATCTGGCATACAAAATCAGATCGAAGTATAGGGGGTCATGCCACCCCTCAAAAACGCCATTAGACCCATTATGACTAAATGATACTTAGCTGAACCGATTTTCTTAAAATTTTCATAGATTGTGTACGTTTGTCTGGAAGGAAACATAGGCTTATATCATTTTTAGATATCGGGTGAAGGCGGACCCTCCTCCTTACCCAAAAAACGCCACCCATATCTGAAAGTGGTCCGATGGACATAATAAGGGTATCAAATGAAAGGTATTGGAGACCAGAAAACAAATATGGTATTAAAATTTGGGTCCAAGTATTCAGAGGGCACCCCCAACCCCAACTCCTCTAAACAGATATACTCGAAGTTCATGTCAATATGGGACTCAAATGAAAAGTATTGGGCAGTAGATTACAAATATGGCTTAAAACATTAGGTCCAAGTAATGGGAGATCGCCCACCCCTGAATCCCCCTAAAAGGGGCATATTAGCCGACCATGGCTATATGGTACTCAAATGAAAGGTATTAGGGAGTAGATTACGAATATGGCATTCAAATTTGCGTTAAAGTCTAGGTGGCGCTTTTCCTCCTAAAGAGACGTCAAATGGGTTATTTGCCCCCTTGTGACAATATGGGACTCAAATGAAAGGTATTTGAGAGTAGAAAACGAATTTGATATCCAATTTGGGAGCCATATTTGGGTACGCCCTAAAGCGCCCCCAAAACTGCACTTCATATCCGTTGGTCATAAAGAACGATTTTGATATCTATTTTCAGTGCAAAGTACCGGTGGCCGCTCCAGCCCCAAAAACACCCTCCAAACGCTTCATATTTACCGGCCATGGCAATATGGGGCTCAAATTAAAGGGATTTCGGAAGTGCAGCACACATATGATATCCATATTTTAGTCGAAATGTCTGAGGTGCCACCTCTCCCCTAATGACAACAATACCTTAAGGAAGAAAATTACCTCCAGGAACCGAGAGGAGGCAAATTCTCACACATTAATGGGTGCTTTCCGGCTCAAGTTTAAACTCAATCATAAGGGACCTTTGTATAGCCGAGTCCGAACGGCGTGCCGCAGTGCATTACATCTTGGGGGAAAATTTTTTAAATGACCATGCATGGCATTGTACCTCGCAAATGTCGCCAACATTAAGAGGGGATAAACACCGCTTTATCCGATGTTCTCACCAGGATTCAAGCGCGCTCACCGTCATAGGCTACAACGGCACGAATTCGATAACCACATTCAGGGCCCGGTTCGGCTAGTAAAGTATATATTATTGACCATCTTGTCGTTCTAAATCGATCTAGCCATGTCCGTCCGTCTGTCGAAATCACGATAGAGGTCACACGCGTAAAACTAGCCACTTGAAATTTTGTACAGATACTTATTATCGATGTCGGTCGTAGGGCATTTCAAAAGGGCCATATCAGTTCAGATTTAGATATAGCTCCCATATAAACCGATCTCGCGATTTGACTTCTTGAGCCCCTGGTAGCCTAAATTTTCATCCGATTTGGCTGAACTTTTGTACATAGTATTCTGTTGTGACTTCGAACAATGGAGTCAATTACTGTCCAAATCTGTCTATAACCTGATATAGCTCCCATATAAACCGATCTCCCGATTTGACTTCCTGAGCCCCTAGAAGCCATAATTTCCATCCAATTTGGCTGAAATTTTGTACATGGCGCTCTGTTATGACTCCTAACAACAGTGCCAAGTACGGTTTAAATCGGTGAAGAATATGACATAGCTCCCATATAAACCGATCTCCCGATTTGGTTTCTTGAGACCTTACAAGCGGCGATTTGTATCCGATTTGGCTGAAATTTTGCATATAGTGTTCTGTTATGACTCCCAACAATTCTGCCTAGTACTGTCCAATTCGATTTATAACTAGATGTAGCTTCTATATTTTAGCCGAATCCATGATGGTGGGTCCCAAGATTCGGCCCGGCCGGAATTAGCACTTTTTTATTTGTTATACCCTACACCATTACGGTGGTAAAAGGTATTATAAGTTAGTGCATTTGTTTGTATACCCATTGAAAAGTATACCGATCGACTCAGAATCACTTTCTGATTCAATTTAGCAATGTCCGTCCGTCTGTCTGTCTGTCTGTCTGTCTGTCTGTCTGTTTGTCTGTGTACAGGTCGCAGTTTTCATCCGATCGTCTTGAAATTTGATACAGGCATGTTTTTAGGCCTGGAGGCGAAGCCTATTGAAATCGGAAAAAATCGGTTCAGATTTGGATAAAGCTCCCATATATATGTTCATCTGATGTGCAGTCATAATGCACTAAAATGGGCATTTGTTCACCGAGATTTTGGCAGGATGGATTTTCTTATGACTCACGACATTACTCGTGAATTTCATAGAAATCGGTTCAGATTTAGATATAGCTCTCATATATATATATATATATATATCGCCCGATATTTACTTCTAGAGTCACCGCAAGCGCATTTTTTGACCAATCTTCCCAAAATTTTGTACAACGCCTTCCTTGAGGGCTACCATAATATCTAATAAGTTTGTTTTAAATCGGTTCAGATTTTGGATATAGCTCCCGTATATATGTTGGTCCGATTTTGAGAAATATTTCAATAAAGTGCTCATTTGTCAACCGAAATTTGGCTGGAAGAATTTTCTCTTGACTCTCGACATTACCGGTGGATTTCATGGAAATCGGTTCAGATTCAGATATAGCTCTCATATATATATATATCGCTCGATTTTTACTTCTAGAGTCACAGCAAGCGCATTTTTTGACCAATCTTGCCAAAAATTTGCAAAACGTTTTCCTCGATGACTGCCACAGTATCTGAGAAGTTAGCTTGAAATCGGTTCAGATTTCGATATAGCTCCCATATATATGTTGGTCCGGTTTTGAGAAATATTGCAATAAAGTGCTCATTTGTTAACCGATTTTCTCGAAATTTGGCAGAAAGAACTTTCTTTTGACTCTCGACATTACTAGTGAATTTCATGGAAATCGGATCAGATTTAGATATAACTCTCATATATATACATCGCCCAATTTTCACTCCTAGAGCTATTGCAAGCGCATTTTTTGACCAATCTTCCCAAAATTGTGTACAACGCCTTCCTCGAGGACTACCACAATATCTGAGAAGTAAGCTTGAAATCGGTTCAGATTTCGATAAAGCTCCCATATATACGTTCGTCCGATTTGCAGAAATAATGCAATAAAATGGTCTTTTGTTAACCGATTCTATCGAAATTTAGCAGGAAGGATTTTCATATGACTTTCGACATAACTGGTGAATTTCATAGAAATCGGTTCAGATTTTGATATAGCTGTCATATATATATAACGCCCGATTTTTACTTCTAGAGTCACAGCAAGCGCATTTTTTGACCAATCTTCCCAAAACTTCGTATAACGATTTCCTCGATGACTACCACAATATCTGAGAAGTTTGTTTTAAATCGGCTCAGATTTTGATATAGCTCCCATATATACATATTCGTCCGATTTGCTGTAATATTGCAATAAAATGGTCTTTTGTTAACCGATTCTCTCGAAATTTGGCAGCAAGGATTTTCTCTTAACTCTCGACGTTACTACTGAATTTCATGGAAATCGGATCATATTTTGATATATCTCCCATATATATGTTCGTCCGATTTGCAGTAATATTACAATAAAATGCTCATTTCTTATCCGATTCTCCCGAAATTTGGAAAGAAGGATTTTCTGTCTACTCTCAATATTATTGGTGAATACCAAAGAAATCGGGTTAAATTGTGATATAGCTCTCATGTATAAATATCGCCCGATTTTTACTTCTAGAGTCACAGCAAGCGCATTTATTGACCGATCTTGTCAAAATTTAGCAAAACGCTTTCCTCGACGACTGCCACAGTATATGTATCAGTTTGCTTGAAATCGGTTCAGATTTAGGTATAGCTCCCATATATATGTTCGTCAGATTTTGAGAAATATTGGGTTGCCCAAAAAGTAATTGTAATAATAAAAAGTAAAATTAAAAGAAAGTAAATGCATTTTTAATAAAACTTAGAATGAACTTTAATCATTTCATTTTTTTAACCGATTCCCTCGAAATTTTGCAGGAAGGATTTTCTTACGACCCCCAATATTACTGGTGAATTCCATTGAAATCTGCTTGGATTTAGATATAGCTGTCATATATGTATATCGCCAGATTTTCACCCCAAGAGCCTCTGCAAGCGCATTGTTTGATCAATCTTACCAAAATTTTGCACAACCCTTTCCTCGTTTTATGTTTTGTATGTCATATTTGGCTATCCATTTCAGCTTTATGGCTGCAAATCCCATCTTAGTTTTAATCTCCTTCAAAGGTATTATGTGTATCACCTTAAAGTCCTTACCATATGCTTAGGCATCATTATTTTTTCCACCTTATCTTTGGCATTATATTGTATTATTCTTTAATTATGTTTGAGAAAATATTACACTAAAGTATGCTAATCAATTTCCTCCTATTCTACATCGTATTCCGCATAAATTAATTTATATACTTATAATTTGCATAACTTTCATAAATTCAAATGACTTTGGTCCACTGAGGCATTCGAAGAATTTGTAACACCAGCAACGGCACCATCACGTCAATCTCCATCCCCCCAATGCATTCAGCCAAAACAAGAAAGAAAAAAAATGTCCAACATATACTCTCCCATACACTAGGCTTTCCTCACAAAATTTATTTATTAATTTTGTTTAGAGCCCGCAACAACAATATTGTATGTAGGAACATACACTGAGAGAATATGTTGTCTCGAGAATATTTGATAAAGTGTTGCATGAAAATGCTTTGGGCTTCTATTCATCCAGAAATTCTAGAAGTAATACAAATTCATATTCTGTTTTAATTTTCCGGAGTACTCACTTTCGATTGAGCACATTTTCTAGAGTGTATATTTGTCTGTTGATAAACTTTGGTGTGAATGCATGACTGTGCATGTGTAGTGTGAGTGTGCTGGTGGTTAAGGGTGTTTGAGGTATAGCTTGAATATTTTAACGCACACAACCAAAAATATACCAACAAGAGACGCATCGCCTCGTTAAAGATAAAAATCTCAAATTTGTTAAAATAAAAGTGGGTCATTTATTTTCGTGGGCCTATGAATATAAATTTGTATGTAAATAGACAAACATATGTACATACACATGCATACACATACCTGTAGCAACATACATGTGTAAGCATACATGTTGGTATGACAGTGTGCTAAAGCCTCCCCCAAAAAAAGATCCGTTTATGTGGTGACTGACCACCAGAAGCATAAAACCAAAAACAAAACAGAAAATGAGACAGTGCAAAAAGAAAAAAAACTATGCCCGCCTGTCTACAAATAGATGGTGATTTTTTAATAGCCCAAACACTGCACAGAGATGGCCCCCATTAAAGTAAATCATTTACGTGAGCCTCAAATTATGAAAATTCCTGTGTTCGCAGCATTATTTATGGTTAAGAAAAATGATTAAGAAGAGCACACAAACATACATGAAAGCCAACTATTATTCACAATGCTGTGGTGTAATTTGCTCGAGACTCTGTGTGGGATGTTTTTGTTTGCCACCAATGAAAGGAAATTCCTTTGGGGTGAGTGAGCCGATTATGAGTTGAAGAGTATCAGAATTAGTAGTTAACATTTTTGAAGTGCCAGTGGAATAAATTGAAACTTTTTTTTTTCTGCACAAAACCTTTAATTAATGTATTCGCAGGCCATGGGTTTGTGGGGCGAAAAAAAGTTATTTCTATGCAGAATGTTCATTCATCTCTATGTAAAATGGATAATTAAACTTGGGAATGCATAGAATTGAAACGAGCACGGTAATGGCAGCTTAGAGAATTTTTTAATTAAAATGTAAAATAAAATGGTATAATATTATAGTGAGGCATGGAATGAAATTAAGAAAAAAAAACACTAAGGAAGGGCAAAAGTCGGGCGATGCTGACTGTATAATACCCTACACCCTATAGGTACAATGTGGGAGCTATATCCAATTCTGAACCAATTTCGAGCAATCTTCTCAGATATTGTGGTAGTCGTCGCGGAAAGTGTTGTACAAAATTTTGGGAAGATTGGTTAATAAATGCCCTTGCAATGGTTCTAGGAGTGAAAATCGGGCTATATATATATATGAGAGCTATATCTAAATCTGAACTGATTTCTATGAAATTCACCAGTAATGTCGAGAGTCATAAGAAAATTCGTCCTACCAAATTTCGAGAGAATCGGTTAACAAATGACCATTTTATTGCATTATTTCTGCAAATCGGGCGAAAATATATATGGGAGCTATATCCAAATCTGAACCGATTTCAAGCAATCTTCTCAGATATTGTGGTAGTCGTCGAGCAAGGCGTTGTACGAAATTTTGGGAAGATTGGTTAATTAATGCGCTTGCAATGGCTCTAGCAGTGAAAATCGGGCTATATATATATATGAGAGCTATATGTAAATCTAAACCGATTTCTATGAAATTCACCAGTAATGTCGAGAGCCATAAGAATATCCTTACTGCCAAAATTTCGAGAGAATCGGTTAATAAATGACCTTTTTATTGCATTATTATTGCAAATCGGACGAACATATATATGGGAGCTATATCCAAACTGAACCGATCATTTCCAATTTCAATAGACTTCGTCTCTAGGCCGCAAAACAGTTGATGAAATCTCCCACATATGTTAAGATCAGTAACAAATTGTGTTTATTACAGCCTTATAAGCGTAAATCGGGCGATACATATATACGGGAGCTATATCCAAATCCCAACCGATTTTGATGAAATCTATCAGATATGTTAAGATCAGTAACAAAACAATCCGTGCCAAATTTTGTGCAGATCGGTTGAAAATTGTCCTAACTACGGCACTTTAAGTGCAAATCGGGCGATATATATATAGGGGAGCTATATCTAAATCTGAACCTATTTTGATGAAATTTTCCAGATATGTGAAGATCAGTAAAAAAAAACAATCCGTGCGAAATTTTGTGCAGATCGGTTCAAAATTGTAGCTACTACGCCTATTTAAGTGCAAATCAGGCGATACATATATGTGGGAGCTATATCTAAATCTGAACCGATTTGGATGAAATTTCGCAAGTATGTTAGAATCAGTAGCAAAACAATCCGTGCGAAATTTTGTGCAGATCGGTTGAAAATTGTAGCTACTACGGCACTTTAAGTGCAAATCGGGCGATACATATATATGGAAGCTATACAAAATCTAAACCGATTTTGATTAAATTTTTCAGATATGTTAAGATCAGTAAGAAAACAATCCGTGCGAAATATTGTGCAGATCGGTTGAAAATTGTAGCTACTACGGCACTTTAAGTGCAAATCGGGCGATACATATATATGGGAGCTATATCCAAATCTGAACCGATTTTTATCAAAATCAATATCTTTTGTTCTTGGGCCAAAAAAGAGACGTATGCAAAATTTCGTGATGATTGGACAACAAATACGACCTGCACTTTGATTACAATAATACATGGACTCACAGAGGGACAGACGGACATGGCTATATCGAATCAGAAGGTGATTCGGAATCGATCGGTATACTTATCAATGGGTCTAGCTCTTTTCCTTCTTAGCGTTGCAAACAAATGCACAAATCTATTATACCCTGTATCACAGTGGTGGTATCGGGTCTATAGCCCGATACAGCTCCCATATAAATCGATCTCTCTATTTTACTTCTTGAGCCCCCAAAGGGCGCAATTCTTATTCGAATTGGCTGACATTTTACACAGGTCTCCAACATATAATTTAATTGTGGTCCAAACCGGACCATATCTTGTTAAGGTTAAAAAGAAGGTGCGGATATTAATCCGCCCCATCGCAGTAATCCGCCCCTTAGCCAGTAATCGGCTTGTTCTGCGCCCTGAATACTAAAAAAGTAGCCTCGACAAAAAATCTATCTGAATTCCTAATTCAGTGCTACTTACAAAAGCCCTTAGCTGTTTTCCATACCACACCCCGTAAGTTAGTTAATATTTGGTATTGTATCCCCACCTAAGTACCGGTGTCTGTTAGCCGCAAAAGCCAGACAATGACATAGGAAATGCTCCAACGTTTCATCATATTTTCCACATGCCCTACACATGCTATCACTTGCCGCACCGATTTTACATAAGTGAGCTCGTAGTCCTATGTGTGTCCCTTTATGATACCAATAGCTTTACTGACCTCCTTCTAACTTCCTTTCAGTAATACCCTCGTCTTGTCACAATCCGGATCACCTCATAGAATTTTCGCCGGCGTACCGATCGTTTCACTGTTACACAGGTTTGCATGCGCATTCATTGTCCACGCGGACAGCGTCGACCCGAAAGGCTTTGGATTAGCCAAGTTTGACTGACCTCCTTGTTCAAAATACATTTATTTTGAACATGAGAGATAACGCATTAGCATTTCATAGCCCACGCGTTGTTATCTTATCGAGTCTGTGTGCGGTTTAGGGTCTATTTGTACGATCGCCTATCTCATAAAACCAATACGCACAGCCGTATAAACCCTGCATGTGTACTTTTAAAAAGGGAATAGATAATGAGTCTAAGAAATGCATGTGTGTGTTTACTTAGGATCGTAAAATATCAGATAAGGAGAAACGGAGATATCACTGCGTTGGTATCTCGTTCTAGTTTAGTTTTAAGATTTTCATTTATTGTAGTGATAGGAAATTTGAAAATAAATGGTCAGTATAAATCTAGCATCAGAGAAGGCCTATGCAGCAGTGGTTTATATTAAAACCGATAAAGGAGTTTCCTTGATGGCTGCAAAAAGCAAAGTAAACCCGATTAAAAACAAAAAGACGCTTCCGAAATTAGAGCTGTGTGCAGCCTTCCTATTGGCCAGGCTGCTAAATAGAATAATTAGTGTGGTCAAAGCCGAATCGGAAGTTTATGCCTGGAGTGACTCCACAATTACACTTGCTTGGATTGAAAATAACAAGAGCAAAG
This sequence comes from Stomoxys calcitrans, assembly GCF_963082655.1. Taxonomy (NCBI): domain Eukaryota; kingdom Metazoa; phylum Arthropoda; class Insecta; order Diptera; family Muscidae; genus Stomoxys; species Stomoxys calcitrans. Next base: position 138,134,076 of record NC_081556.1, on the reverse strand, counting down.
ATAAATTTATAAGGTCACGAGTAACCGGCATAAAAAATTTGGTATCTCAGGCGCAGTGGCGGTATGTAAAGTCAAAAGAGAATCCAGCAGACTTGGGGTCAAGAGGCGTGTCCCCAGATAAACTTGTAGACTCAAAGCTATGGTGGGAAGGTCCCCAGTGGCTGCTGTTGCCGGAGGCGGAATGGTCTCTAACCCCTCCAGAATTGAAGACATGCGCTTCCACGGCTTCCAAGGAAGCACCTACCTTATTGAACGATTTGATAGAAAGGTATTCATCATATGGAAGACTTCTAAGAGTTTACTCTTACATCTTGCGGTTTGTTGAAAAACTGAAGGGAACCCGATCCTTCCCGTCATATCTAACGAGAGAGGAGTTGTTAAAGGCGGAGAAATACATCGTTAAAGGTCATCAGAAGATAGAATGGCCAAGTGAGGTACAAAAACTAAGAGATAACAGACAGATGGATCATCGACACAAGCTGGCTAATTTGCACCCGTACCTAGACGAAGAGGGGGTTTTAAGAGTTGGAGGTCGACTTCAGTACTCTGATTTGCAGCTAGATCAAAAACATCCTATGATCATTCGAAAATCACGGCTGGCCTATTTAATTATACGAGACACCCATTACAAGACGATGCACCGAGGAAATCGCCTAGTAGAATGTACCGTGAGACGAAAATTCTGGATAATTAATGTGAAAAACTGTATAAAAAAGGTTATACGAAGCTGTCCGGTGTGCATCCGTTATAGGCAACAAAACACGCAGCAACTAATGGGAATTCTTCCAGACTATCGTGTCAAAGTTTCATTTCCATTTTATCACTGCGGAGTCGATTATGCAGGACCGGTTTCGATGAAGTTTTCAAGTGGTAGAGGACAAAGGTCATTTAAAGGATACATAGCTGTGTTTATTTGTATGACCACAAGAGCGATTCATTTGGAGGCGGTCAGTGGCCTTACTACCGATGCATTCATGGCAGCCCTTAAACGGTTTTTTGCAAGAAGAGGAAAAAGTGCACATATATATTCGGATAATGGCACTAATTTCGTTGGAGCAGCCGGTCGTCTGGAAAAGGGGTTTAGAAAGTCGTTAGGCAGAACGCTGATCTAGCAGAAGTTTTAGAAAACCACTTAGTTAAGTGGCATTTTATCCCGCCAGCAAGTCCTCACTTCGGAGGTTTGTGGGAGGCTGCGGTCAAATCGATGAAATATCATTTAAAAAGGATTATTGGAGAAACCAAAATGACGTATGAGGAGATGAGCACACTTTTAGCTCAGATAGAGGCGATATTAAATTCAAGGCCTATGTGCAGCATGAGTGAAGCGGACGAAGGTTTGGAGGTACTTACCCCTGGTCATTTTTTGGTTGGACGGCCATTGATAGAGGTGCCAGAGTCAATCAACGATAGTGCTATTGGTTGTCTGGATAGATGGAAGCTGGTGCAAAGAATGAAGAAGGATTTCTGGAGCAGCTGGAGCAATGATTATTTGGTCACATTGCAACAAAGATATAAGTGGAAGACAAGTAGGAAAAATCTTCAGGAAGGCCAGGTGGTAATTATAAAAAATGAGGAAACGCACCCAGCGAGATGGCCTTTGGCAAGGATTACCCAGGTTCACCCTGGTAAAGATAGCTTGGTGCGAGCGGTGACGGTAAAGACAGCTTCAAATATAATGAAGAGACCTGTAAATAAGATATGTCCTTTGGAGAACGTGTCGTCTGTCCAGGACAATCGGGATGTGACTCATGTAAACTACACCAGAGTCGAGAAGAAGGTACGATGGAAAATGTCGCACATTTGGGCTCTACTTTTAATCTATATTGGCTGCATTAGATCGGATCCTATACAAATTGGAGCTTCGTTGAAAGAAATTAAAGAATCTGCCATAATTTACCTGGACCACGTCGGATCGGTGGATGTTGTCTCATCAAAATGGAATCTACTTGTTTATTATGACATGGAGCCATTTTTTGGGGTGATTGAGAAGGCAAATCCTTTGGTGAAAGATATGAGGATGATTTGTGGGAAGCTGCAAACATTCGAACCACAATGTAATTATATATTGAATACAATAGAACGCCAGCTACTGAACATGGAACAAACGAACAAGTATCTCTTTCCTCTAATAACCAAGAGGTCGAAACGCGCGCCACTGGAGTTCATCGGATCTCTTCAACACATTCTTTTCGGGACTATGGATGCAGAGGATAGAAAGGCAATGGAGCTAAACATGAAAAATCTATTAGATAACCAGTATAACCTGAAGTTTCTGGTGAAGCAGCAAACATCAGTGGTGGAGTCAACAATTAACATTCTTCGCAGGACTACAGATGAAGTTAATCAGAACTTCAAAAGTATAGTAGACCGGGTAGACAATATCACGGAAACAGTGAAAGAAGAATACTTTGTATACCGTGAATCAACTAAGTTCTTTATGGTCGTTAAGGAACTTCAAATTATAGTAGAAGAGAACGAAAGGGTTCAACTGCAAATGCTGGCGTTGTTAATTGATATTAATCATGGGAAATTAAACCCGTCCTTGATTACGCCTATACAACTGCAAGAGGAGATAAATAAAATTCGGGAATATATTCCAGACCACTTGAAGCTACCAGGAACAGCAGAGAATCAGCTACGCAGCATATATAAATTGCTAAAGGCTAAGGCATCGGTCATAGAGAATCGCTTAGTGGTGTCCGTCTGGATTCCTCTGTTTAGTGACCAGGTATCTCAACTTCATGAGATGATTGGCGTGCCGTTTGAGAGACTAGGAAGAAGATTGATACCAGTCCTTCGGAGTGATTACATCATTTATAATTTTAAAATGGACGCTTATCACCTGTTCTCGGAGTCTGAATTAAACAATTGCCAAACCTTTGGCGATGAAGAGTACGTCTGCGATGGAGGGTGGCCCTGGATAGATGCTAACGATCAATCTTGTGAGACATCTCCTCTAAAACCTCGCATCAAACCAAGCTGCAAGTTTGATGACTTTGCTGCGGATTCATTTTGGAAGAAATTGGCGCTAGTAAACAGCTGGATGTTTAAAGTTTTCAACCAGACAACGGGACATATTCAATGCTCGAGCCGCTCACAACGAATAATAGAGTTACCCCTGCAAGGCGTCTTGGAAGTGGAACCTGGCTGCACCGTTAGAACCCTAGGAACAACAATCACTGCGCCGTTAAGCCTCCAGTCTAGTCGAGATGTAGAAGATAGAGTGAATTTCACAGCAGACTTAGCTCAGATTGAAGAATTTAACATGCTTCCTTTGGGACCAATGATTATCAATCACACCCGCCAAGTTGATGAAGTGATGACGAAGCTTAGAGATGTCCAGAAAACAAATGTCGATCTAAGGGGCTTGCAGTTTCATCATATGAGTGGTCATGCTGCTCTTATTTTAGTTATTCTCATAATAATAATATTAGCGATATGTTTTATTAAGAAGTTTATTCAAAGGCAAAATGTATCAGCTTTAAATTTTTAGATCTTTAGAACTTATGTAAAATAATATATCTAATATTACAGTCCACTATTACAAATTATCGAACGACAAATCAAAGATATAATTAGACAAAAATACAGTCAGTCCACTATGTAGACTTACGCGCCCGGCAGAATGTTCAAAATACATTTATTTTGAACATGAGAGATAACGCATTAGCATTTCATAGCCCACGCGTTGTTATCTTATCGAGTCTGTGTGCGGTTTAGGGTCTATTTGTACGATCGCCTATCTCATAAAACCAATACGCACAGCCGTATAAACCCTGCATGTGTACTTTTAAAAAGGGAATAGATAATGAGTCTAAGAAATGCATGTGTGTGTTTACTTAGGATCGTAAAATATCAGATAAGGAGAAACGGAGATATCACTGCGTTGGTATCTCGTTCTAGTTTAGTTTTAAGATTTTCATTTATTGTAGTGATAGGAAATTTGAAAATAAATGGTCAGTATAAATCTAGCATCAGAGAAGTGCGTTTTAGATTCAGCTCAACACTCCTTCTAACTTCTTTTCAGTAATAGCCTCGTCTTTTCACGATATGGATCTCCCCATACGATTTTCGCCGTCCTACCGACCGTTTCGCTGTTCCACAGGGTTGCATGCAAATTCGTCGCCCACACCCTTAACTCGGACTGCGTCGATCCGAAAGGCTTCGGATTAACCAAGTTTATTGAAAGCAGTCCTCAGGCCTTCACTGCCAAATCGTCTGCTTTCTCATTCCCCCTTACTTCGTTATGGCCCGGCAGCCAAACGATGCGGATGGTGCCATCCTCAGAGAAAGCGATAATCTCATTCTTTAACTGCAAGACTCTACGTGACCTTACCTTGTGGTTGTCATGGCCCTTATGGCCATTTTACTACCTGTAAAGGTGTTCACACTCGACGTCCTCGCGTTAGCACCACACCACCTCACGCATTCCGTGATCGCCCGAATCTCCGCCTGCAGGACCGTTGTTGTTGTTATAGCAGTGTGTTGTACACTGAGTCGGCAGCCCTTGCCGATGAAGGACTTCATCGGGTCAATCCGGTACATACAATCGTCTGTCATGGGATTGTGCAGGACCGTATAATGGTAAGGCAGTCTAAAACAGATCTCAGTCCCTGGGTTCTCTATGTAGACCCCCAGACCCACTCTGTCTCTTACCTTTGGTCCATCCGTGTAATATGATCTTCCAGACGGCAATACTAGGGTACCGTCAGTTCTAGACTGTGCCGTTGGCAGCAGTGCCTCACACTCGACATCAAGTGTAGTCCATCCGTGTAACATGATCTTCCAGACGGCAATACTAGGGTACCGTCAGTTCAAGACTGTGCCGTTGGCTGCAGTGCCTCACACTCGACCTCAAGCTATCCGATCGGAAACCATTTTCCTTCCTTCCAGGTTTTCTATCGTCTCCTTGATTATACCGCTATGGTATGAGCTGCTCCCATTGCCTTAAGTTTCATAGCCGCAGTGGCTGCCTCAAATTGAATCTGTATGTCAATGGGTCGGATATCTTGCATAGTCTCCAGTGCCCTAGTGGGCGTGGCCCTCATCGCTCAGACTACAAAGACAACATGCTCTCTGACCTGGTCCTTAAGTTGCATTTTTTCTGCATAACAGTCCACCAAACTACTGAGGCGTAAGTAAGTATAGAGCCAGTGGACTATCCTAGGGTTCAGGCCCCATTTCGAGCCCACGACCCGTCTACATAGTGCCCAACATCTGTGAGCCTTCTCAGTACGCTTTTGAATGTGACACTTCCAATTCAGTTTCCTATCCAACATCGCTCAAAAGTATTTGACCTTGTCAGACATCGAAATCGTTTTGTTGAGGAAATGTGGTGCGTCAAATCGGCCCACCTTCGTCTTCCTCATGAGCTGGCATATTTCAGTCTTCTCTGGGTTAACACAGAGACCACTGAGTCTAGCCCAGTTATATGCCATTTGCTAGACCCTTTCGGCCCCTCTGCATAGCTGGTCCAGATCCTTACCCCTAAGAAATATTATAAAATCTTCTGCGTAGCAGACGGGTTCAAATCCCGCTATAGTCAGCATCCGTAATAGGTCATTTATGATGATCACCCAAAGGTGTGGCGATAAAATGCCCCCCTGTGGCATACCCTGTGCCACTTTCTTTCTTATATTTATGTCATGGGACCCGCAATTTATCCACCTGTTCCTTAGCATATGGTTTATCCAGTCTCTAAGGATCCCGTCCACCCGGTACTGGTCTAAGGATTGGATCAGTGTGTCGCTCCACACATTGTTAAAAGCCCCCTCGATGTCAATGCATACCGCCAGGGTGTTCGTCTTGGCATTGAAGGATTCTTCTATGGGTTGCCCAAAAAGTAATTGCGGATTTTTCATATAGTCGGCGTTGACAAATTTTTTCATCGGCTTGTGACTCTGTAATTGCATTCTTTCTTCTGTCAGTTATCAGCTGTTACTTTTAGCTTGCTTTAGAAAAAAAAGTGTAAAAAAGTATATTTGATTAAAGTTCATTCTTAGTTTTATTAAAAATGCATTTACTTTCTTTTAAAAAATCCGCAATTACTTTTTGGGCAACCGAATATTTTATGCACAACCTCGTGGTCGGTGGAGACTGCCTACCGGCACGGCTACCGTAGCTTGTAAACTTCATATTTTCCCATATCATTTGCTCTTTTTAAAAATGTCCAAGTATTTAACCTTCTATGTCTTTAGGATTTTTTTTTTTTTGAAATTTTGTCTTCAGGTAAAATGTCATTTAATTTTGGCTACCGCAGCTTGTAAACTTCATATTTTCTCATAACATTTGCTGCTTTCCAAAAAATGTTCTAAATTTGTTTCAAGATGTTATTCAAATTATTTGACCTTTTTGACTTTTTGTGCCACAATAAACGACAATATGTTCACTAATGTTCTTTTAATACTTCATGCAAAATAATTTACTTTTTTCCCCCCCTTTTTGTTTGCATATCTTCCCTACAGATTCCCCAGCGTGAGTGTGTGGCTATAAAAATCGCAGCACAACTGTTCTAAATGCTCTAAACAAAGTTTGTCTACAGCATACATTTGCGGAAAAAGAAGAAAAAAACCAAGAAATTAAAATTTTGCAAACAGAGTTGTTGAACTTTTGCAAAAGTACCAAAATAAAACAAAGAATAACCAAAAAAACCTTGATTGAATAACCTTGCGTGGAGAAGGGATAGCCAAGGCAACAAACAAAGCATCATAAAACGTAAACAATATGGCCGATGATATCTCATCGATGCGCATGATGCAGAAGAAGACGCGCAGTGCTTCCATATGTGCCACCGGTGGCAGCATAGAGACCGTGATATACAACATGCCGTCGGGCAACAATACCCCGGACAGTGCGGGCACTCCCAACTATCGAAGACGACGACCTGCCACACGTTCACAGAGTGCCCGCATAACAGCGACTGCGGGCAGATCGGTGAGTATTGAAAATCTAAAAGAATCTCCATTGCCATTGCCATAGCCATACGCCAGTGTGGTAACTTCTTTGTCCTTGTGGTTGAGTGGAGGAGTACTGCTACTTAATTTACCTAATTAAATTGAATTTTTCCCTTTGTGGTGTTAGGGCAAATTTTTGTACGTGCTCCATACTCTCTCTCTCTCCCTCTCTCTCTCACACACACACACACTTTCTCTTTTTGTAGGGTTCATGCATAATGGGGAGTAACAACAACAACTAGAACAACGTAAAAGAATAGGCGCGCACACATGTGTTCATAATTTCTTTCATCTCCATATGCGAACGTGTATGGTTGGGTGTTCGTTATTTATTTAAGTTTATTAGATTTACCAACAGTAGGAGCATTGAAAAAATATTGAAGAGAATTTTAATTGAAGTAATACACGAGAGATTTTTTTTTGGAATTTGGATTACAACCCTGCGCTACAGGATTTAAACATTTGTGGCCAACACGACCTTGAAATTGAATAAAACAATATCCGTCCTTCCAACTGTCTAAATTACAATAACTCCTACCTTGTCCAGTATGGTTCAAATTGAACCCCTAACTAGTGTAGTTCCGATTAGGCTTAATGAGTATCTATAGAGCGCAGTTTTTTTGTTAAGGGGACCTTTAAAAACCAAAAAAAAAAACTAGTAAAAGCGTGCTAAGTTCGGCCGGGCCGAATCTTATATACCCTCCACCATGAATCGCATTTGTCGAGTTCTTTTCCCGGCATCTCTTCTTAGGCAAAAAAGGATATAAGAAAAGATTTGCTCTGCCATTAGAGCGATTTCAAGATATGGTCCGGTTTGGACCACAATTAAATTATATGTTGGAGACCTGTGTAAAATGTCAGCCAATTCGAATAAGAATTGCGCCCTTTGTGAGCTCAAGCAGTAAAATAGAGAGATCGATTTATATGGGAGCTGTATCGGGCTATATACCGATTCAGACCATAATAACCACGTATGTTAATGGTCATGAGAGAATCCGTCGTACAAAATTTCAGGCAAATCGGATAATAATTGCGACCTCTAGAGGCTCAAGAAGTCAAAATCCCAGATCGGTTTATATGGCAGCTATATCAGGTTATGAACCGATTTGAACCATATTTGGCACAGTTGTTGGATATCATAATAAAATACTACGTGCAAAAATTCATTCCAATCGGATAAGAATTGCGCCCTCTAGAGGCTCAAGAAGTCAAGACCCAAGATCGGTTTATATGACAGCTATATCAGGTTATGGACCGATTTGAACCATACTTGGCACAGTTGTTGGATATCATAACAAAATACTACGTGCCAAAATTCATTCCAATCGGATAAGAATTGCGCACTCTAGAGGCTCAAGAAGTCAAGACCCAAGATCGGTTTATATGGCAGCTATATCAGGTTATGGACCGATTTGAACCACACTTGGCACAGTTGTTGGATATCATAACAAAATACTACGTGCCAAAATTCATTCCAATCGGATAAGAATTGCGCACTCTAGAGGCTCAAGAAATCAAGACCCAAGATCGGTTTATATGGCAGCTACATCAAGTTAAGTACCGATTTGCGCCACACACACAACAATTATTGGAAGTCATAAAAAAACACCTCATGCAAAATTTCAGCCAAATCGGATAATAGTTGCGTCCTCTAGAGGGCGGTTTATATGACAAGTATATCAGGTTATTGACCGATTTGAACTATTCTTAACACAGTTGTTGGAAGTCATAATAAAACACCTCATGCAAGATTTCAACCAAATCGAATAAGAATTGTGCCCTCTAGCGGCTCAAGAAGTCGAGATCCCAGATCGGTTTATATGGCAGCTATATCAAAACGTGGACCAATATAGCCCATTTACAATCCCAACCGACCTACACTAATAAGAAGTATTTGTGCAAATTTCGGCACCATCTCGGGAATATATGTAAACCACTTTTCGTCCAAATACGATGAAAAATGTATACCTTTTGCACCATAGCAGCTATATCGCAATATGTTCCGATTTGGAGCAAATACTAATAAGTACAAACCATTGTTCAATTGTGTAGAACAAAATAAACGGCACAGATGTCGAAAAGCCTACAATAAGTCAATGCGTCAAATTTCAGTGCAATCTGATTAAAAATGCGCCTTTTATGGGGCCAAGACTTCAAATCGAGATATCGGTCTATATGGCAGCTATATCCAAATTTGGACCTATTTGAGCCAAGTTGCAAAAAAATTTTGAAGAGCCTAACACAACTCACTGTCCCAAATTTCGGGCAATAACTCGGAAAATGAATGCTCCTTTTATGGCCCCAAAACCTTTAATAGAGAGATCGGTCTATATGGCAGCTATATCCAAATCTCAACCGATCTGAACCAAATTGAAGAGGGCAAACGAAGG